>NW_028322092.1:82500-122500 GCF_057628025.1 Oncorhynchus mykiss
ACAGGACGGTCTGTAAATGTAAACTGTCAGGAGCAGAGCTGTACAGTACAGGACAGTCTGTAAATGTAAACTGTCAGGCCAGAGCCGTACAGGACGGTCTGTAAATGTAAACTGTCAGGAGTAGAGCCATACAGGACGGTCTGTAAATGTAAACTGTCAGGACAGAGCCGTACAGGACGGTCTGTAAATGTAAACTGTCAGGACAGAGCCGTACAGGACGGTCTGTAAATGTAAACTGTCAGGAGCAGAGCTGTACAGGACGGTCTGTAAATGTAAACTGTCAGGACAGAGCCGTACAGGACAGTCTGTTAATGTAAACTGTCAGGACAGAGCCGTACAGGACGGTCTGTAAATGTAAACTGTCAAGAGCAGAGCTGTACAGGACGGTCTGTAAATGTAAACTGTCAGGAGCAGAGCTGTACAGTACAGGACAGTCTGTAAATGTAAACTGTCAGGATAGAGCCGTACAGGACGGTCTGTAAATGTAAACTGTCAGGACAGAGCCGTACAGGACGGTCTGTAAATGTAAACTGTCAGGAGTAGAGCCATACAGGACGGTCTGTAAATGTAAACTGTCAGGAGTAGAGCCATACAGGACGGTCTGTAAATGTAAACTGTCAGGACAGAGCCGTACAGGACGGTCTGTAAATGTAAACTGTCAGGACAGAGCCGTACAGGACGGTCTGTAAATGTAAACTGTCAGGAGTAGAGCCATACAGGACGGTCTGTTAATGTAAACTGTCAGGACAGAGCCGTACAGGACGGTCTGTAAATGTAAACTGTCAGGACAGAGCCGTACAGTACAGGACGGTCTGTAAATGTAAACTGTCAGGACAGAGCTGTACAGGACGGTCTGTAAATGTAAACTGTCAGGAGCAGAGCTGTACAGGACGGTCTGTAAATGTAAACTGTCAGGACAGAGCCGTACAGGACGGTCTGTAAATGTAAACTGTCAGGAGTAGAGCTGTACGGGACGGTCTGTAAATGTAAACTGTCAGGAGTAGAGCTGTACAGGACGGTCTGTAAATGTAAACTGTCAGGACAGAGCCGTACAGGACGGTCTGTAAATGTAAACTGTCAGGAGTAGAGCTGTACAGGACGGTCTGTAAATGTAAACTGTCAGGAGTAGAGCCGTACAGGACGGTCTGTAAATGTAAACTGTCAGGAGTAGAGCCGTACAGGACGGTCTGTAAATGTAAACTGTCAGGACAGAGCTGTACAGGACGGTCTGTAAATGTAAACTGTCAGGAGTAGAGCTGTACGGGACGGTCTGTAAATGTAAACTGTCAGGACAGAGCTGTACAGTACAGGACGGTCTGTAAATTTAAAATGTCAGGAGCAGAGCTGTACAGGACGGTCTGTAAATGTAAACTGTCAGGAGCAGAGCTGTACAGTACAGGACAGTCTGTAAATGTAAACTGTCAGGACAGAGCCGTACAGGACGGTCTGTAAATGTAAACTGTCAGGAGTAGAGCTGTACAGGACGGTCTGTAAATGTAAACTGTCAGGAGTAGAGCTGTACAGGACGGTGTGTAAATGTAAACTGTCAGGACAGAGCCGTACAGGACGGTCTGTAAATGTAAACTGTCAAGAGCAGAGCTGTACAGGACGGTCTGTAAATGTAAACTGTCAGGAGCAGAGCTGTACAGTACAGGACAGTCTGTAAATGTAAACTGTCAGGCCAGAGCCGTACAGGACGGTCTGTAAATGTAAACTGTCAGGAGTAGAGCCATACAGGACGGTCTGTAAATGTAAACTGTCAGGACAGAGCCGTACAGGACGGTCTGTAAATGTAAACTGTCAGGACAGAGCCGTACAGGACGGTCTGTAAATGTAAACTGTCAGGAGCAGAGCTGTACAGGACGGTCTGTAAATGTAAACTGTCAGGACAGAGCCGTACAGGACAGTCTGTTAATGTAAACTGTCAGGACAGAGCCGTACAGGACGGTCTGTAAATGTAAACTGTCAAGAGCAGAGCTGTACAGGACGGTCTGTAAATGTAAACTGTCAGGAGCAGAGCTGTACAGTACAGGACAGTCTGTAAATGTAAACTGTCAGGAGTAGAGCTGTACAGGACGGTCTGTAAATGTAAACTGTCAGGAGTAGAGCCATACAGGACGGTCTGTAAATGTAAACTGTCAGGACAGAGCCGTACAGGACGGTCTGTAAATGTAAACTGTCAGGACAGAGCCGTACAGGACGGTCTGTAAATGTAAACTGTCAGGAGCAGAGCTGTACAGGACGGTCTGTAAATGTAAACTGTCAGGACAGAGCCGTACAGGACAGTCTGTTAATGTAAACTGTCAGGACAGAGCCGTACAGGACGGTCTGTAAATGTAAACTGTCAGGACAGAGCCGTACAGGACAGTCTGTTAATGTAAACTGTCAGGACAGAGCCGTACAGGACGGTCTGTAAATGTAAACTGTCAGGACAGAGCCGTACAGTACAGGACGGTCTGTTAATGTAAACTGTCAGGAGTAGAGCTGTACAGGACGGTCTGTAAATGTAAACTGTCAGGACAGAGCCGTACAGGACGGTCTGTAAATGTAAACTGTCAAGAGCAGAGCTGTACAGGACGGTCTGTAAATGTAAACTGTCAGGAGCAGAGCTGTACAGGACGGTCTGTAAATGTAAACTGTCAGGACAGAGCTGTACAGGACGGTCTGTAAATGTAAACTGTCAGGAGCAGAGCCGTACAGGACGGTCTGTAAATGTAAACTGTCAGGACAGAGCCATACAGGACGGTCTGTAAATGTAAACTGTCAGGAGTAGAGCTGTACAGGACGGTCTGTTAATGTAAACTGTCAGGACAGAGCTGTACAGGACGGTCTGTTAATGTAAACTGTCAGGACAGAGCTGTACAGGACGGTCTGTAAATGTAAACTGTCAGGACAGAGCTGTTCTGGACGGTCTGTAAATGTAAACTGTCAGGAGTAGATCTGTACAGGAAGGTCTGTTAATGTAAACTGTCAGGAGTAGAGCTGTACAGGAAGGTCTGTTAATGTAAACTGTCAGGAGCAGAGCTGTACAGGAATGTCTGTAAATGTAAACTGTCAGGACAGAGCCATACAGGACGGTCTGTAAATGTAAACTCTCAGGACAGAGCCGTACAGTACAGGACGGTCTGTAAATGTAAACTGTCAGGAGTAGAGCCGTACAGGACGGTCTGTAAATGTAAACTGTCAGGAGTAGAGCCATACAGGACGGTCTGTAAATGTAAACTGTCAGGAGTAGAGCCGTACAGGACGGTCTGTAAATGTAATCTGTCAGGAGTAGAGCTGTACAGGACGGTCTGTAAATGTAAACTGTCAGGAGCAGAGCTGTACAGGACGGTCTGTAAATGTAAACTGTCAGGAGTAGAGCTGTACAGGACGGTCTGTAAATGTAAACTGTCAGGAGTAGAGCTGTACAGGACGGTCTGTAAATGTAAACTGTCAGGAGTAGAGCTGTTCAGGACGGTCTGTTAATGTAAACTGTCAGGAGCAGAGCTGTACAGGATGGTCTGTTAATGTAAACTGTCAGGACAGAGCTGTTCAGGACAGTCTGTAAATGTAAACTGTCAGGAGCAGAGCCGTACAGGACGGTCTGTAAATGTAAACTGTCAGGACAGAGCCGTACAGGACGGTCTGTAAATGTAAACTGTCAGGAGCAGAGCTGTACAGGACGGTCTGTAAATGTAAACTGTCAGGACAGAGCTGTACAGGACGGTCTGACATTGAATCTCTTCTCTGTTTTCCTGCCACCGGGTTGACCCGAGTGTTGCCAGGTGAAGCTCCAAAGCTCACACTATATATCAGCCTATTTCACCGTGTATCACTGTGTCTCACGCTAGATTACATAGCAGAGAATTAGAAAGGTATCTCCCTGACTGAGCCCCCTAGAAATACCTCGGAACCATAATCAAGATTGTCTGCACATCTAAAAGAGAACCAGACTGTACACGTTTGGCATTGATCACGGTGCTCCTACTACTTCATGTCTTTGACCTACAGGGCATTTGATCCCAATGACATGAGCTTTATTTTTTCCTAAAGCTACAGCTTGATATTCCAGCACTTAATTTAAGAGCGCAGTTAAATCACAGAAGCCATAATATGTCAAGTGATCCCTGTGCTTTGTAGTGAGGAGAGGGAAAACAGTAAGTCATGAAAAAAAAAAAGCTATGATTGCTTTTCTGTCCCTCCAAATGACAGTTATCACCTGAATGACCTGCTTGGGGCAGGCCCATCTAGAAATGACACGCTAAGGCATAACGTCATCTAACAGGGTAGTTACAAAAATCAATACAAACCCCATTTCAGAAGATACTCCGTGTGTGAGAGGGACCCGCTGTAACGTTCTTTATTGAATAGGCCTGAGGGGCTGGAAAACAAACTTTGAGACATACACGTGATCTCCCCCAACACAGGAATCAGGGGCCGAGGCGGGCGTTCCATTCTCAGTGTGTTCCTTAATTAACGTACAGCTCACTCAGCCTTTCACTGCATGGACACTACCAGTGGTGTGAAGTAAAAACACTTTAAACTACTATTTAAGTAGTTTTTTGGGGTATCAGTACTTTACTCTTTATATTTTTGACAGCTTTTACTTCACTACATTTCTAAATAAATTAATGTACTTTTTACTCCGTACATTTTCCCTGACACCCAAAAATACTCGTTACATTTTGAATGCTTAGCAGGACACGAAATGGTTCAATTCACACACTTACCAACAGAACATCCCTGGTTATCCCTACCTCCTCTGATCTGGAGGACTCACTAAACAGAGAACATCCCTGGTTATCCCTACCTCCTCTGATCTGGAGGACTCACTAAACAGAGAACATTCCTGGTCATCCCTACTGCCTCTGATCTGGAGGACACACTAAACAGAGAACATTCCTGGTCATCCCTACTGCCTCTGATCTGGAGGACTCACTAAACAGAGAACATCCCTGGTCATCCCTACTGTCTCTGATCTGGAGGACTCACTAAACAGAGAACATCCCTGGTCATCTCTACTGCCTCTGATCTGGTGGATTTACTAAAGACACATGCTTTGCTTGCAAATTATGTCTGAGTATTGGAGTGTGACCCTGGCTAAATGTTAAAAACTAAAAAATGTCTGGTTTGCTTAATATAAGGAATTTGAAATGATTCATACTTTTACTTTTGATACTTAAGTATATTTAAAACCAACTACATTTGGACTTTTACTCAAGTAGTATTTTGATTAATTATCCTTTATTTATTTTACTGGGTGACTTTCTCTTTTACTTGAGTCATTTTCTATTAAGGTATCTTTACTTTTACTCAAGTACGACAGCTGGGTAGTTTTTCCACCACTGGCTACTACGGCTTCATTCTGAACCCTCCTCATTGTGACGGCCTAGAATAAGAAAACTAAGTACCACTACTACGGCTTCATTATCCTCCTCATTGTGACGGCCTTAATAACTAAAATAAGTACCACTACGGCTTCATTACCCTCCTCATTGTGACGGCCTTAATAACTAAACTAAGTACCACTACTACGGCTTCATTACCCTCCTCATTGTGACGGCCTTAATAACTAAACTAAGTACCACTACTACGGCTTCATTCTGAACCCTCCTCATTGTGACGGCCTAGAATAAGAAAACTAAGTACCACTACTACGGCTTCATTATCCTCCTCATTGTGACGGCCTTAATAACTAAAATAAGTACCACTACGGCTTCATTACCCTCCTCATTGTGACGGCCTTAATAACTAAACTAAGTACCACTACTACGGCTTCATTACCCTCCTCATTGTGACGGCCTTAATAACTAAACTAAGTACCACTACTACGGCTTCATTACCCTCCTCATTGTGACGGCCTTAATAACTAAACTAAGTACCACTACTACGGCTTCATTACCCTCCTCATTGTGACGGCCTTAATAACTAAACTAAGTACCACTACTACGGCTTCATTATCCTCCTCATTGTGACGGCCTTAATAACTAAACTAAGTACCACTACTACGGCTTCATTACCCTCCTCATTGTGACGGCCTTAATAACTAAACTAAGTACCACTACTACGGCTTCATTACCCTCCTCATTGTGACGACCTTAATAACTAAACTAAGTACGGGCTACCAACAGAATGACTGTGTTCAGCTTGTCTTCACCGGATCAATAGCAGCTCCTCTGACATTCACACTGAAACACATGTACACCAGCCAGACAACTAGCTTGTCTAGTTCAACTGGCAAACACATCCATACATTACGTGTGTTGATTTGTTGTCAATACACAATCAGGGAAAAGAGTGTCTGATGTAGTGAGCACAAAGACACTAAGGAGTGGATACCGGGGAAGAAATGGGCCTGAAAGACATCAATCTGAAGGGCCTGTCAGCCGGGCCTGGTAGAGCACTGAGATAGACAGTAACATGTTAAACAGCTGATGTATAGACAGTAACATGTTATAGATGTGATGTATAGACAGTAACATGTTAAACAGCTGATGTATAGACAGTAACATGTTATACAGCTGATTTATAGACAGTAACATGTTATAGATGTGATATATAGACAGTAACATGTTATAGATGTGATTTATAGACAGTAACATGTTATACAGCTGATATATAGACAGTAACATGTTATACAGCTGATGTATAGACAGTAACATGTTATACAGCTGATTTATAGACAGTAACATGTTATAGATGTGATTTATAGACAGTAACATGTTATACAGCTGATATATAGACTGTAACATGTTATACAGCTGATATATAGACAGTAACATGTTATAGATGTGATTTATAGACAGTAACATGTTATACAGCTGATATATAGACAGTAACATGTTAAACAGCTGATTTATAGACAGTAACATGTTATACAGCTGATATATAGACAGTTACATGTTATAGATGTGATTTATAGACAGTAACATGTTATACAGCTGATTTATAGACTGTAACATGTTATACAGCTGATATATAGACAGTTACATGTTATAGATGTGATTTATAGACAGTAACATGTTATACAGCTGATTTATAGACAGTTACATGTTATAGATGTGATTTATAGACAGTAACATGTTATAGATGTGATTTATAGACAGTAACATGTTAAACAGCTGATTTATAGACAGTAACATGTTATAGATGTGATTTATAGACAGTTACATGTTATAGATGTGATTTATAGACAGTAACATGTTATACAGCTGATTTATAGACTGTAACATGTTATACAGCTGATATATAGACAGTTACATGTTATAGATGTGATTTATAGACAGTAACATGTTATACAGCTGATATATAGACAGTAACATGTTATAGATGTGATTTATAGACAGTAACATGTTAAACAGCTGATTTATAGACAGTAACATGTTATAGATGTGATTTATAGACAGTAACATGTTAAACAGCTGATTTATAGACAGTAACATGTTATAGATGTGATTTATAGACAGTAACATGTTATAGATGTGATTTATAGACAGTAACATGTTATAGATGTGATTTATAGACAGTAACATGTTATAGATGTGATTTATAGACAGTAACATGTTATAGATGTGATTTATAGACAGTAACATGTTATAGATGTGATTTATAGACAGTAACATGTTATAGATGTGATTTATAGACAGTAACATGTTATAGATGTGATTTATAGACAGTAACATGTTGTAGATGTGATTTATAGACTGTAACATGTTATAGATGTGATTTATAGACAGTAACATGTTAAACAGCTGATTTATAGACTGTAACATGTTAAACAGCTGATTTATAGACAGTTACATGTTATAGATGTGATTTATAGACAGTAACATGTTATACAGCTGATTTATAGACAGTAACATGTTATAGATGTGATTTATAGACAGTAACATGTTATACAGCTGATATATAGACTGTAACATGTTATAGATGTGATTTATAGACAGTAACATGTTATACAGCTGATTTATAGACAGTAACATGTCATAGATGTGATTTATAGACAGTAACATGTTATAGATGTGATTTATAGACAGTAACATGTTATACAGCTGATATATAGACTGTAACATGTTATAGATGTGATTTATAGACAGTAACATGTTAAACAGCTGATTTATAGACTGTAACATGTTATAGATGTGATTTATAGACAGTAACATGTTAAACAGCTGATTTATAGACAGTAACATGTTATACAGCTGATTTATAGACAGTTACATGTTATACAGCTGATATATAGACAGTAACATGTTATAGATGTGATTTATAGACAGTAACATGTTATACAGCTGATTTATAGACAGTAACATGTTATAGATGTGATTTATAGACAGTAACATGTTATACAGCTGATATATAGACTGTAACATGTTATAGATGTGATTTATAGACAGTAACATGTTATACAGCTGATATATAGACTGTAACATGTTATAGATGTGATTTATAGACAGTAACATGTTAAACAGCTGATTTATAGACTGTAACATGTTATAGATGTGATTTATAGACAGTAACATGTTAAACAGCTGATTTATAGACAGTAACATGTTATAGATGTGATTTATAGACAGTAACATGTTATACAGCTGATATATAGACTGTAACATGTTATAGATGTGATTTATAGACAGTAACATGTTAAACAGCTGATTTATAGACTGTAACATGTTATAGATGTGATTTATAGACAGTAACATGTTAAACAGCTGATATATAGACTGTAACATGTTATAGATGTGATTTATAGACAGTAACATGTTATACAGCTGATTTATAGACAGTAACATGTTATAGATGTGATTTATAGACTGTAACATGTTATAGATGTGATTTATAGACAGTAACATGTTATAGATGTGATTTATAGACTGTAACATGTTATAGATGTGATTTATAGACTGTAACATGTTATAGATGTGATTTATAGACAGTAACATGTTATAGATGTGATTTATAGACAGTAACATGTTATAGATGTGATTTATAGACAGTAACATGTTAAACAGCTGATTTATAGACAGTTACATGTTATAGATGTGATTTATAGACAGTTACATGTTATAGATGTGATTTATAGACAGTAACATGTTATAGATGTGATTTATAGACAGTTACATGTTATACAGCTGATTTATAGACAGTAACATGTTATAGATGTGATTTATAGACAGTAACATGTTATAGATGTGATTTATAGACAGTAACATGTTATAGATGTGATTTATAGACAGTAACATGTTATAGATGTGATATATAGACTGTAACATGTTATACAGCTGATATATAGACTGTAACATGTTATAGATGTGATTTATAGACAGTAACATGTTATACAGCTGATATATAGACTGTAACATGTTATACAGCTGATATATAGACTGTAACATGTTATAGATGTGATTTATAGACAGTAACATGTTATACAGCTGATTTATAGACAGTTACATGTTATACAGCTGATTTATAGACAGTAACATGTTATAGATGTGATTTATAGACAGTAACATGTTATAGATGTGATTTATAGACAGTAACATGTTATACAGCTGATTTATAGACAGTAACATGTTATAGATGTGATTTATAGACAGTAACATGTTATACAGCTGATATATAGACTGTAACATGTTATAGATGTGATTTATAGACAGTAACATGTTATACAGCTGATTTATAGACAGTAACATGTTATACAGCTGATATATAGACTGTAACATGTTATAGATGTGATTTATAGACAGTAACATGTTATACAGCTGATTTATAGACTGTAACATGTTATACAGCTGATATATAGACTGTAACATGTTATACAGCTGATTTATAGACTGTAACATGTTATAGATGTGATTTATAGACAGTAACATGTTATACAGCTGATTTATAGACAGTAACATGTTATACAGCTGATATATAGACTGTAACATGTTATAGATGTGATTTATAGACAGTAACATGTTATAGATGTGATTTATAGACTGTAACATGTTATAGATGTGATTTATAGACAGTAACATGTTATACAGCTGATTTATAGACAGTAACATGTTATAGATGTGATTTATAGACAGTAACATGTTATAGATGTGATTTATAGACAGTAACATGTTATACAGCTGATTTATAGACTGTAACATGTTATAGATGTGATTTATAGACAGTAACATGTTATAGATGTGATTTATAGACAGTAACATGTTATACAGCTGATTTATAGACTGTAACATGTTATACAGCTGATATATAGACTGTAACATGTTATAGATGTGATTTATAGACAGTAACATGTTATACAGCTTATATATAGACTGTAACATGTTTTGAAGCTCTGTCCCACTCCTACAATGTGCTCTCATTAACCAGGTTCTATACAGGATCATTAAGTTGAACCTCCTGACACCACAGTAGACTATGTTCTGTTGACCTCACTAAAACAGATTTACTACTTAACTACTTGTAGAGGCTCTGTCTAAAGGAGTCTGGTCTGGTGTAGAGGCTCTGTCTAAAGGTGACTGGTCTGGTGTAGAGGCTCTGTGTCTGAGACTGGTCTGGTGTAGAGGCTCTGTGTCTGAGCCTGGTCTGGTGTAGAGGCTGTGTGTCTGAGACTGGTCTGGTGTAGAGGCTCTGTGTCTAAAGGAGATGGTCTGGTGTAAACAAATTTTTAAAAAAAATCAACAGCAACACATTTCTCTGTTTTCTCTGACTGGGTCAACCTAAAGGTCTATGTACTGTTATAGTGGACTGGGTCAACCTAAAGGTCTATGTACTGTTATAGTGGACTGGGTCAACCTAAAGGTCTATGTACTGTTATAGTGGACTGGGTCAACCTAAAGGTCTATGTACTGTGATAGTGGACTGGGTCAACCTAAAGGTCTATGTACTGTTATAGTGGACTGGGTCAACCTAAAGGTCTATGTACTGTTATAGTGGACTGGGTCGACCTAAAGGTCTATGTACTGTTATAGTGGACTGGGTCGAACTAAAAGTCTATATGTTGTTATAGTGGACTGGGTCAACCTAAAGGTCTATGTACTGTTATAGTGGACTGGGTCAACCTAAAGGTCGATGTACTGTTATAGTGGACTGGGTCGACCTAAAGGTCTATGTACTGTTATAGAGGACTGGGTCGACCTAAAAGTCTATATGTTGTTATATTGGACTGGGTCAACCTAAAGGTCTATGTACTGTTATAGTGGACTGGGTCAACCTAAAGGTATATGTACTGTTATAGTGGACTGGGTCAACCTAAAGGTCAATGTACTGTTAAAGTGGACTGGGTCAACCTAAAGGAAAGTCCTCAAGTTGGATATACCATGCTTGATCTAGTGTCATTTTCAACTAAAAACATTATTTAATTAATCCTGATAAAAAACTGCTTCAAACTGATAGAAATGGGTCAACAACATGTGGATCCAACAGGGTATTTACTGATAGAAATGGGTCAACAACATGTGGATCCAACAGGGTATTTACTGATAGAGTGGAAGGGTCAACAACATGTGGATCCAACAGGGTATTTACTGATAGAGTGGAAGGGTCGACAACATGTGGATCCAACAGGGTATTTACTGATAGAGTGGAAGGGTCAACAACATGTGGATCCAACAGGGTATTTACTGATAGAGTGGAAGGGTCAACAACATGTGGATCCAACAGGGTATTTACTGATAGAGTAGAAGGGTCAACAACATGTGGATCCAACAGGGTATTTACTGATAGAGTGGAAGGGTCGACAACATGTGGATCCAACAGGGTATTTACTGATAGAGTGGAAGGGTCGACAACATGTGGATCTAACAGGGTATTTACTGATAGAGTGGAAGGGTCGACAACATGTGGATCCAACAGCGTATTTACTGATAGAGTGGAAGGGTCGACAACATGTGGATCCAACAGGGCATTTACTGATAGAGTGGAAGGATCGACAACATGTGGATCCAACAGGGTATTTACTGATAGAGTGGAAGGTGGAAGGGTCAACGACATGTGGATCCAACAAGGTATTTACTGATAGATTGGAAGGGTCAACAACATGTGGATCCAACAGGGTATTTACTGATAGAGTGGAAGGATCGACAACATGTGGATCCAACAGGGTATTTACTGATAGAGTGGAAGGGTCAACAACATGTGGATCCAACAGGGTATTTACTGATAGAGTGGAAGGGTCAACAACATGTGGATCCAACAGGGTATTTACTGATAGAGTGGAAGGGTCAACAACATGTGGATCCAACAGGGTATTTACTGATAGAGTGGAATGGTCAACAACATGTGGATCCAACAGGGTATTTACTGATAGAGTGGAAGGGTCAACAACATGTGGATCCAGCAGGGTATTTACTAATAGAGTGGAAGGGTCAACAACATGTGGATCCAACAGTTTATTTACTGATAGAGTGGAATGTTCAACAACATGTGGATCCAACAGGGTATTTACTGATAGAGTGGAAGGGTCAACAACATGTGGATCCAACAGGGTATTTACTAATAGAGTGGAAGGGTCAACGACATGTGGATCCAACAGGGTATTTACTGATAGAGTGGAAGGGTCAACAACATGTGGATCCAACAGGGTATTTACTGATAGAGTGGAAGGGTCGACAACATGTGGATCCAACAGGGTATTTACTGATAGAGTGGAAGGGTCAACAACATGTGGATCCAACAGGGTATTTACTGATAGAGTGGAAGGGTCAACAACATGTGGATCCAACAGGGTATTTACTGATAGAGTGGAAGGGTCGACAACATGTGGATCCAACAGGGTATTTACTGATAGAGTGGAAGGGTCGACAACATGTGGATCCAACAGGGTATTTACTGATAGAGTGGAAGGGTCGACAACATGTGGATCCAACAGCGTATTTACTGATAGAGTGGAAGGGTCGACAACATGTGGATCCAACAGGGCATTTACTGATAGAGTGGAAGGATCGACAACATGTGGATCCAACAGGGTATTTACTGATAGAGTGGAAGGTGGAAGGGTCAACGACATGTGGATCCAACAAGGTATTTACTGATAGATTGGAAGGGTCAACAACATGTGGATCCAACAGGGTATTTACTGATAGAGTGGAAGGATCGACAACATGTGGATCCAACAGGGTATTTACTGATAGAGTGGAAGGGTCAACAACATGTGGATCCAACAGGGTATTTACTGATAGAGTGGAAGGGTCAACAACATGTGGATCCAACAGGGTATTTACTGATAGAGTGGAAGGGTCAACAACATGTGGATCCAACAGGGTATTTACTGATAGAGTGGAATGGTCAACAACATGTGGATCCAACAGGGTATTTACTGATAGAGTGGAAGGGTCAACAACATGTGGATCCAACAGGGTATTTACTAATAGAGTGGAAGGGTCAACAACATGTGGATCCAACAGGGTATTTACTGATAGAGTGGAATGGTCAACAACATGTGGATCCAACAGGGTATTTACTGATAGAGTGGAAGGGTCAACAACATGTGGATCCAACAGGGTATTTACTAATAGAGTGGAAGGGTCAACGACATGTGGATCCAACAGGGTATTTACTGATAGAGTGGAAGGGTCAACAACATGTGGATCCAACAGGGTATTTACTGATAGAGTGGAAGGGTCGACAACATGTGGATCCAACAGGGTATTTACTGATAGAGTGGAAGGGTCAACAACATGTGGATCCAACAGGGATAGTTGTTGGAACACAATACAACAAGGAATTGACTTTGTGTCAACAGTGTTTCCTGTGAGAACACAGGGGTGCGCTGGGAACGTGGTTCAGGGCTGCTGTGTTGAGTAGATACTGTAGATTACATGCAGGTTTGCTTCTGTATGATATCTCAAACACACACACACACACACACACACACACAACAAATAATATGTTGTTGCCGTTTCTCTGAAAGCTTTTCAATGTCAAGAGAGACCACTAGTAATTTAAATTAATCAAAATGGCGCGTAACAAAAATAACTGTGGGTTTGACACACTCTTTGAAAAGAATAGCAATCAGAGGATGTAATGCATTTCTGCTGTATGTTTAAAGCTGTGACACTGGGCCACAGATGTACATGTGTTGACTTTCTATTGTGGAGAGATCTGTCTGGTGATAACCTATTACAAGACATCCCTCCCCCATCGCCCTGCAGACCACCGCACCTCCCAGGAACAATTCCATCACATGCTCAAATCCACAGATGTAATATAGAAACAAATGATATCTGGAATTGAAAAGTCACAAGCTTATTTCATCTTGATAAAGCCCTGCCGAAAGGCTAAGTTGGGAGTAGAGCCTCTCCCAAAACGCTGTGATGTTATTATCACCGCTGACATCTACAGCACTTTGACTTCTACTGAGGGGGGTTTTTCTCAAAGCAGGTGTATTCTCACACGGACAAGATGACACCAACATGGCAAACTAACGGCGCACCTTGGAAGATGTCAATGTGGTCCTAGTTCTCACCAGAAAGGGTTCCAGAAGATAATTATAATAATAAATAATAACAATAAATAACAACAACAATAATAATAAATAATAACAATAAATAACAACAACAATAATAATAAATAATAACAATAAATAACAACGATAATTATAATAAATAATAACAATAAATAACAACAACAATAGTAATAAAAAATAACAATAAACAATAATAATAAATAATAACAATAAACAATAATAATAAATAATAACAATAAACAATAATAATAATAATAATAAACAATAATAATAATGAATAATAGTAATATTAATAATAATAAATGACAATAACAATTTTAAAAATCATAATAATGATAGTAGTAGTAGCGATAATAATAAAACCAACAATTGTAACGACTTTCTTCTATCTCCTCCTCTGACGAAGAGGTGGAACAAGGATCGGACCAAAATGCAGCGTGTAGACTGCGATCCATGTTTAATGAACAAACGTAAACATGAATTAATACAAACACTACAAAACAAAAGAACGTAATGAACAAAACGAAAACCAAAACAGCCTATACTTGTGTAAACTAACAAAGACAGGAACAAGGACACTAAGGACAATCACCCACGACAAACTCAAAGAATATGGCTGCCTAAATATGGTTCCCAATCAGAGACAACGATAAACGCCTGCCTCTGATTGAGAACCACTTCAGACAGCCATAGACTTAACTAGATAACCCTACTAAGCCACAAACAAAGCCACAAACAAAACCCCAGGACAAAACACACCACATACAAAAACCCATGCCACACCCTGGCCTGACCAAATAAATGAAGATAAACACAAAATACCTCCACCAGGGCGTGACAACAATAATACATCATAAAAATAATCATAATATTGATAATACTAATACATCATAATGAAATAAGAATGTATTTATTGAGTTCTTTTCCGGAAATGTTTCTTCCAAAGATCTACAGTACATAATGAGTTATGCAGTCTTAGAAAAAAGGTCCAAAGGGTTCTTCACCTGTCACGATAGCACAACCTTTTTGATTCCATGTAGAACCCTGTGTATAAAGGGTTCTTCACCTGTCGCGATAGCAGAACCTTTTTGATTCCAGATAGAACCCTTTTTGATTCCATGTAGAACCCTTTTTGATTCCAGAGAACCCTTTTTGATTCCAGATAGAACCCTTTTTGATTCCATGTAGAACCCTGTGTAGAAAGGATTCTTCACCTGTTGCGATAGCAGAACCTTTTTGATTCCAGAGAACCCTTTTTGATTCCAGAGAACCCTTTTTGATTCCAGATAGAACCCTTTTTGATTCCAGAGAACCCTTTTTGATTCCATGTACAACCCTGTGTAGAAAGGATTCTACCTGGAACCAAAAGGGGTTAATCAAAACTTTTAAAAGTGCTAAGTGTGTACCTAACAGTAAACAGGCTTCCTCTGATATACTGCATATTTCCATGTTGTCTGAAGACTGGTGTCACAGTCAGGCTGTACCCGTAATACCACAGAGTTGGAGACTAATCTAATCTACTGAAGAGTGGTGCCACAGTCAGGCTGTACCCGTAATACCACAGAGTTGGAGACTAATCTAATCTACTGAAGAGTGGTGTCACAGTCAGGCTGTACCCGTAATACCACAGAGTTGGAGACTAATCTAATCTACTGAAGAGTGGTGTCACAGTCAGGCTGTACCCGTAATACCACAGAGTTGGAGACTAATCTAATCTACTGAAGAGTGGTGTCACAGTCAGGCTGTACCTGTAATACCACAGAGTTGGAGACTAATCTAATCTACTGAAGAGTGGTGTCACAGTCAGGCTGTACCTGTAATACCACAGAGTTGGAGACTAATCTACTGAAGAGTGGTGTCACAGTCAGGCTGTACCTGTAATACCACAGAGTTGGAGACTAATCTACTGAAGAGTGGTGTCACAGTCAGGCTGTACCTGTAATACCACAGAGTTGGAGACTAATCTACTGAAGAGTGGTGTCACAGTCAGGCTGTACCTGTAATACCACAGAGGTGGAGACTAATCTAATCTACTGAAGAGTGGTGTCACAGTCAGGCTGTACCCGTAATACCACAGAGTTGGAGACTAATCTAATCTACTGAAGAGTGGTGTCACAGTCAGGCTGTACCCGTAATACCACAGAGTTGGAGACTAATCTAATCTACTGAAGAGTGGTGTCACAGTCAGGCTGTACCCGTAATACCACAGAGTTGGAGACTAATCTAATCTACTGAAGAGTGGTGTCACAGTCAGGCTGTACCTGTAATACCACAGAGTTGGAGACTAATCTAATCTACTGAAGAGTGGTGTCACAGTCAGGCTGTACACGTAATACCACAGAGTTGGAGAATAATCTAATCTACTGAAGAGT
This sequence comes from Oncorhynchus mykiss, assembly GCF_057628025.1. Classification (NCBI taxonomy): domain Eukaryota; kingdom Metazoa; phylum Chordata; class Actinopteri; order Salmoniformes; family Salmonidae; genus Oncorhynchus; species Oncorhynchus mykiss. The sequence goes on from NW_028322092.1 coordinate 99,319, forward strand.
GGTGTCACAGTCAGGCTGTACCCGTAATACCACAGAGTTGGAGACTAATCTAATCTACTGAAGAGTGGTGTCACAGTCAGGCTGTACCTGTAATACCACAGAGTTGGAGACTAATCTACTGAAGAGTGGTGTCACAGTCAGGCTGTACCTGTAATACTAGAGAGGGGTATTTATAAACCTAATGATCTCTCAGTGTCCATAATGTCTGACTATGAATATGAAAAGGAGTTCCTGGTTCCAGTAGGAACTGGTTTTCTAGAGGTGAATACACAACCAGCTGATGCTACAGCAGCTATAGAGGCCTGGAGGCTGGGGTGAACCCATCCTGGAGTGAACACAACCTGGCGTGAAACCATCGTGGGGTGAACCCATCCTGGGGTGAACCCATCCTGGAGTGAACACAACCTGGGGTGAAACCATCCTGGGGTGAACCAATCCTGGGGTGAACCCATCCTGGAGTGAACACAACCTGGGGTGAAACCATCCTGGGGTGAACCCATCCTGGAGTGAACACAACCTGGGGTGAAACCATCGTGGGGTGAACCCATCCTGGGGTGAACCCATCCTGAGGTTAAGCCACCCTGGAGTGAACACAACCTGGGGTGAAACCATCCTGGGGTGAACCCATCCTGAGGTTAAACCATCCTGGGGTGAACCCATCCTGAAGTGAACACAACCAGGGGTGAAACCATCCTGGGGTGAACCCAACCTGAGGTGAAACCATCCTGGGGTGAAACCAACCTGGGGTGAACCCATCCTGAGGTGAACCCATCCTGGGGTGAACACATCCTGAGGTTAAACCATCCTGGGGTGAAACCATCCTGGGGTGAACCCAACCTGGGGTTAAACCAAACTGGGGTTAAACCAACCTGGGGTGAACCCAACCTGGGGTGAACCCATCCTGATGTGTACCCAACCTGGGGTGAACCCATCCTGGGGTGAAACCAACCTGGGGTTAAACCAACCTGAGGTGAAACCATCCTGGGGTGAAACCAACCTGGGGTGAATCCATCCTGAGGTTAACCCATCCTGAGGTGAACCCAACCTGAGGTGAACCCAACCTGGGGTGAAACCAACCTGGGGTGAAACCATCCTGGGGTGCTCCACTGAGCCATTCTGACACACAGGCTCCACTGAGCCATTCTGACACACAGGCTCCACTGAGCCATTCTGACACACAGGCTCCACTGAGCCATTCTAACACACAGGCTCCACTGAGCCATTCTGACACACAGGCTCCACTGAGCCATTCTTACACACAGGCTCCACTGAGCCATTCTGACACACAGGCTCCACTGAGCCATTCTGACACACAGGCTCCACTGAGCCATTCTGACACACAGGCTCCACTGAGCCATTCTAACACACAGGCTCCACTGAGCCATTCTGACACACAGGCTCCACTGAGCCATTCTGACACACAGGCTCCACTGAGCCATTCTGACACACAGGCTCCACTGAGCCATTCTAACACACAGGCTCCACTGAGCCATTCTGACACACAGGCTCCACTGAGCCATTCTGACACACAGGCTCCACTGAGCTATTATGACACACAGGCTCCACTGAGCCACTCTGACACACAGGCTTCGCTGAGCCATTCTGACACACAGGCTCCACTGAGCTATTATGACACACAGGCTCCACTGAGCCACTCTGACACACAGGCTACACTGAGCCATTCTAACACACAGGCTCCACTGAGCCAAGATGAGCATTTCTATTATCATACAACTAGGAAGAGCTGATATAGTGTGGGGTTAGCAGATAGCTGAAGACTCTCTGAACTGAGGTCTGGTCTGGAACAGACCTTCTGACCTGGGAGTATTCCCCCTGATGTCAGAGCAGAGAGGGCTGGGCTGAGAGGACTGGGAGGCTCCTGTCTCTACACTCTCTTCCTTTAGGACCAGAGCAGAGAGGGCTGGGCTGAGAGGACTGGGGGGCTCCTGTCTCTCCACTCTCTTCCTTTAGGACCAGAGCAGAGAGGGCTGGGCTGAGAGGACTGGGAGGCTCCTGTCTCTCCACTCTCTTCCTTAAGGACCAGAGCAGACATCAATATTTAACAGCTCCATGATTGACATTTTAAATTCACCGGCTCTATGATAATCAGAGGAGATGGGAATGAAAGGAGGAGATGTTTTGAATCTGCTTAGAAACTGTGATGTTGAAGCTCCACAGAGTCAATTAAGGCTGAACGTTGAGGCCTGTTAAGCAGCAGGGCTGGATAACTATATTGAATAATCTGCACTCTGATATAAAACGCCTTATTCCTTGGTGGACACAACTACTGCCAGAGAGCAGGCTACCCCTTACTTCTCCTCCTCCACCCCTCCCCCTCCTCTCTTCCTCCTCCTCTCCTACTCCACCCCTCCTCCTCTCCTCCTCCACCCCTCCTCCTCTCCTCCTCCTCCTCCCCTCCCCCTCTCCTCCTCCTCTCCTCCTCCACCCCTCCTCCTCTCCTCCTCCACCCCTCCTCCTCTCCTCCTCCACCCCTCCTCCTCTCCTCCTCCTCCTCTCCTCCTCCTCCTCCTCCTCTCCTCCTCCTCCTCCTCCTCTCCTCTCCTCTCCTCTCCTCTCCTCTCCTCTCCTCTCCTCCTCCCCTCCCCCTCTCCTCCTCCTCTCCTCCTCCACCCCTCCTCCTCTGCTCCTCTCCTCCTCCTCCTCTCCTCCTCCTCCTCTCCTCTCCTCCTCCCCTCCCCCTCTCCTCCTCCTCTCCTCCTCCACCCCTCCCCCTCCCCTCCTCTCCTCCCCCTTTCCCCCTCCCACTCCTCTTCCTAACCCACACACTCCACTCAGAGGTCAAGAGTGATCCTTAATATTTAATGAGTCTGCTCCATGTAATTAGAGCACCACAGTTATTAACGTTAAACAGATGATCTCTCTTTATCACTAACCATCATGAGACTCAGATCACATGTTACATGTCCATTACATGGGCTGTATAAGAGACTGGGACTGAGATCAGAGACAAGTCAGATCACATGTTACATGTCTATTACATGGCTGTATAAGAGACTGGGACTGAGATCAGAGACAAGTCAGATCACATGTTACATGTCTATTACATCAAATCAAATCAAATTGTATTATCTATATACAGGGTGTTACGGTACAGAGTCAATGCGGAGGCTATATACAGGGTATTACGGTACAGAGTCAATGTGGAGGCTATATACAGGGTGTTACGATACAGAGTCAACATGGAGGCTATATACAGGGTATTACGGTACAGAGTCAATGTGGAGGCTATATACAGGGGGTACCGGTACAGAGTCAATGTGGAGGCTATATACAGGGGGTACCGGTACAGAGTCAATGTGGAGGCTATATACTGTGTGTATTATAGACTCGGACAGGGAGAGGTTGAAAATATCAGTGAAGACACTTGCTAGTTGGTCAGGGCATGCTCGCAGTACACGTCCCGGTAATCTGTCTGGCCCTGCGGACTTGTGAATGTTGACCTGTCTAAAGACCGGCTGAGGAGAGCGTGATCACACAGTCTTCCGGTACAGCTGGAGCTCTCATGCATGCTTCAGTGTTATTTGCCTCAAAGCGAGCAGAGAAGTAGTTTAGCTCGTCCGGTATTCTCGTATCACATGTTACATGTCCACATGTGTAATTACATGGGCTGTTTAAGAGACTGGGACTGAGATCAGAGACTTGTCAGGCTAGAGGTCCTGGATCATCATATAACTCTGGGCCAGAACCCACACTCTTTTCCCAGAATGAATCATTGAGAGAAACTGGTATTTTATAGAACATTATTGATCTGAACAGCAGGGTGTGAAATGAAACTGTTAATCGATATACAATGTGTCTTCAAACGGCCGTCTCTGCTTTCTGCATGACAAATAATCAACACTCAGGGACTTTGTGTTTTTATTTTATTTAACCAGGCAATGAACAATTATTATTTACAATGATGGACTAACGGGGAACAATGGGTTCAGTGGCAGAACAACATATTATTTACCTTGTCAGCTCAGGGAGTCGATCCAGAAACCTTTCGGTTACTGGCCTGACGCTCTAACCACTAGGCTACCTGCCGCTCTAACCACTAGGCTACCTGGCGCTCTAACCACTAGGCTACCTGACGCTCTAACCACTAGGCTACCTGACGCTCTAACCACTAGGCTACCTGGCGCTCTAACCACTAGGCTACCTGCATCTCTAACCACTAGGCTACCTGGCGCTCTAACCACTAGGCTACCTGCCGCTCTAACCACTAGGCTACCTGGCGCTCCAACCACTAGGCTACCTGCCTCTAACCACTAGGCTACCTGGCGCTCTAACCACTAGGCTACCTGGCGCTCTAACCTCTAGGCTACCTGGCGCTCTAACCGCTAGGCTACCTGACGCTCTAACCGCTAGGCTACCTGGCGCTATAACCGCTAGGCTACCTGCCGCTCTAACCGCTAGGCTACCTGACGCTCTAACCGCTAGGCTACCTGACGCTCTAACCGCTAGGCTACCTGGCGCTCTAACCCCTAGGCTACCTGGCGCTCTAACCACTAGGCTACCTGGCGCTCTAACCACTAGGCTACCTGGCACACTAACCACTAGGCTACCTGAGGCTCTAACCACTAGGCTACCTGGCGCTCTAACCACTAGGCTACCTGACGCTCTAACCACTAGGCTACCTGGCGCTCTAACCACTAGGCTACCTGCATCTCTAACCACTAGGCTACCTGCCTCTCTAACCACTAGGCTACCTGCCGCTCTAACCACTAGGCTACCTGGCGCTCCAACCACTAGGCTACCTGCCTCTAACCACTAGGCTACCTGGCGCTCTAACCACTAGGCTACCTGGCGCTCTAACCTCTAGGCTACCTGGCGCTCTAACCGCTAGGCTACCTGACGCTCTAACCGCTACGCTACCTGGCGCTATAACCGCTAGGCTACCTGCCGCTCTAACCGCTAGGCTACCTGACGCTCTAACCGCTAGGCTACCTGACGCTCTAACCGCTAGGCTACCTGGCGCTCTAACCCCTAGGCTACCTGGCGCTCTAACCACTAGGCTACCTGGCGCTCTAACCACTAGGCTACCTGGCGCTCTAACCACTAGGCTACCTGGCGCACTAACCACTAGGCTACCTGAGGCTCTAACCACTAGGCTACCTGGCGCTCTAACCACTAGGCTACCTGGCGCTCTAACCACTAGGCTACCTGGCGCTCTAACCACTAGGCTACCTGGCGCTCTAACCACTAGGCTACCTGGCGCTCTAACCACTAGGCTACCTGCCGCTCTAACCACTAGGCTACCTGGCGCTCTAACCACTAGGCTACCTGGCGCTCTAACCACTAGGCTACCTGGCGCTCTAACCACTAGGCTACCTGACGCTCTAACCACTAGGCTACCTGGCACAGGTGCACCGGGTACAGAGATGAGGTAGTCATTAAAAAATGTTTTATGTTAAATACTATTATTGCACACAGAGTGAGTCCATGCAACTTATGTGACTTGTTAGGACATTTCTACTCCTGAACTTATTTAGACTTGCCATAACAAAGGGGTTGAATAATTATTGACTCAAGACGTTTCAGCTTTTCATTTTAAATGAATTTGTAAACATTTCTAAAAACATAATTCCACTTAGATGTTAATGGGTATTGTGTGTAGGCCAGTGACAAAAATACATTTTAAATTCAATAACGCAACAAAATGTGGAAAAATACTTTCTGAAGGCAATATATATATATATATTATATTTTATTATATATACACTGAGTATACAAAACATTAAGAACACCTGCTTTTTCTATGACGTAAACTGACCAGGTGAATCCAGGTGAAAGATTTGATCCCTTATTGATGTCACCTTATTGATGTTAACGTAAATATGTGTATGTGAAGGGGAGGAGACCAGGTTGAAAAAGGAGTTTTACACCTTGAGACAGTGGAGACATGAATTGCGTATGTGTGCCATTCAGAGGGTGAATGGGCATCACAAGAGATTGAAATACCTTTGAAAGGGGTATAGTAGTAGGTGCCAGGTGCACCAGTTTGTATCAAGAAATGCAACGCTGCTGAGTTTTTCACGCTCCACAGTTTCCGTGTGTATCAAGAATGGTCCACCACCCAAAGGACATCCAGCCAACCAAACACAACTGTGGGAAGCATTGGAGTCCACATGGGGCAGCATCCCTGTGGAACGCTTTCAATAAAACCTTGAGAGATCATTGCTAGAAATAGGCCGACTACAAATTTTTAAGCTAACAAGAATAAAAAAAATGCTAATGAACGCAATAAGTAAATGTTCGCTTTTATGTCAAATATAACCTACCTTAGAATGGCACATGATTCACGGGCAGGTTTAGATTCACGGGCAGGTTTAGATTCATGGGCAGTTGAGGATGATTCTGATTCACGGCAGGTTTAGATTCACGGCAGGTTTAGATTCACGGGCAGGTTTAGATTCACGGCAGGTTTAGATTCACGGGCAGGTTTAGATTCACGGCAGGTTTAGATTCACGGGCAGGTTTACATTCACGGGCAGTTGAGGATGATTCTGATTCACGGCAGGTTTAGATTCACGGCAGGTTTAGATTCACGGGCAGGTTTACATTCACGGCAGGTTTAGATTCACGGGCAGGTTTAGATTCACGGGCAGGTTTAGATTCACGGGCAGGTTTAGATTCACGGGCAGTTGAGGATGATTCTGATTTTGATTAGCAGAGAATAAGATATTTTCCCTAAGCGAAGTAAAAACAAACACAACCTTCCCACCTTCGCCAGGTGCCAGAGGAGAGGAAGGAACCAGGCTGCATCTTTCAGTCAGAGACGGGCTGAACTACAAGGCATTTTCACTACTGTAATTACCTCACAATATTTTACCAGACGGCCAAAAGTGCTTCATAGGCTTGTTAAAACTAGATGACATAAACAACGTAGCGTTGTGATAATGTTTTACCAGTCGGTCCAAAAGTGCTTCATAGGCCTGCTAAAACTTCACAACATAATCGACATAGTGTGATGATTTTAAGAAAGCATTCAGTTGATTAAATTGCAACAAATACGACAAGACATCATTAGATTTGTGTGTATACATGTATTTCTCCATTTACAGTGGGATAATTATGTGTTTGATGGAGTTAAACGCATTTAAATAGTACTTCCAGTTTGAATGGTTTGCAATTTCCTCAGAAAGGAAAATGTATAAATTAATGAATAAAATATTAAACCTTACTTACAGCCATTCCAGTAGTAGCTATAGACCCTAACTAACATCTATTCCTGTAGTAGCCTGCTATGGGCCCTAACTAACATCCATTCCAGTAGTAGCTATAGACCCTAACTAACATCCATTCTAGTAGTAGCCTGCTATAGACCCTAACTAACATCCATTCCAGTAGTGGCTATAGACCCTAACTAACATCCATTCTAGTAGTAGCCTGCTATAGACCCTAACTAACATCCATTCCAGTAGTAGCTATAGGCCCTAACTAACATCCATTCCAGTAGTGGCTATAGGCCCTAACTAACATCCATTCCAATAGTAGCTATAGGCCCTAACTAACATCCATTCCAGTAGTAGCTATAGGCCCTAACTAACATCCATTCCAATAGTAGCCTGCTATAGACCCTAACTAACAGCCATTCCAGTAGTAGCCTGCTATAGACCCTAACTAACATCCATTCCAGTAGTAGCCTGCTATAGACCCTAACTAACATCCATTCCAGTAGTAGCCTGCTATAGACCCTAACTAACATCCATTCTAGTAGTAGCTATAGACCCTAACTAACATCCATTCCAGTAGTAGCTATAGACCCTAACTAACAGCCATTCCAGTAGTAGCCTGCTATAGACCCTAACTAACAGCCATTCCACAGTAGCTTCTCTTCCACCCAGCTGGTCGTTCCATTCCGCTGTGCGTGGGCTGGTCGGTACACTGGAGGTCAGGGTGATTATTCACACCAAGGCCTGAGGACGGCCATACAGTCTGCCCTTTATGGGGCCATAAAGAAAGGCAAGTGCTGGAGCGTGCCTGATTAGCTGTTCTAATATGCTATTTGTGACTAATTTCCCAGGCCCTAAGTCACAGGTGATGGGCCTGGGACATAAATCAGAACTCCCAGCGTCTCCCGGCCTCCTCCCCTCGTCCTCCTCTCCTGGCTGGGCTGTGTGTTGTGAATATGCAGCAGCCGTTTAGCTGACGGGCCAGGGGTGTAAAAGTAAAGGATGGATTATGAAGCCATCACACAACGGCTGACAAGTCAACCTGCATCCCTCCTCTTAGTTCACCACAATAATGACTCTCTGCCTCCAGCGCTCACATTCACCTGCTTCTCCTGCTAACACTTGTCACCATGGTGAATGATCTGTGTTGTGGTTTAATTGTTGACTCAATGCATGTAGCTCTGGTTAACCCGTCTCGTTGCAGTACTGCTCGGCAAAGGGTTACATTGTTCAACACGATGTGTTCAAATCATTCAGTTTCCAATGCAATTAATAATATCATATTTGATAGAGATCGACTTTCAAGACCCGAACTTTAATTCCAAAGCTGTAAATTTCTGAGTTGAGTGTATGAATTTATTCAGCTATGTTAGTATGTCACGGTTCTCTATGTGAAGAAGGAGACAGTCGTCTGACATGTGAAGAGCTGCCAGCAGCTGAAGGCCCTAGCTGGGTGTTTTCTATTCCTCTTTAAATGTGTCAAGAGTTCCCTGTTTCAACTACTCTCCTATTATCCCCCTGAACGCTGTTGTCTTGACCCTCAGCTGAGTTTTGACAGGTGAAGGGCTCAGGGGGAGGAGGAGGGAAGGAGAAGGGGAGGGGTGAGGAGGACAGGAGGAGGGGAAGGGGTGAGGGGAGGGGAGCATGTAGGGCAGAAGGGGTGAGGAGGAGGGGAGGAGGGAGGGGAGCAGGGAGGGGAGAAGGGCGGGGAGAAGGGGTGAGGAGGAGGGCAGGAGGGAGGGGAGCAGGGAGGGGAGAAGGGGTGAGGAGGAAGGGAGGAGGGAGGGGAGCAGGGAGGGGAGAAGGGGTGAGGAGGAAGGGAGGAGGGAGGGAGGGGAGCATGGAGGGGAGAAGGAATGAGGAGGAGGGGAGGAGGGAGGGCAGAAGGGGTGAGGAGGAGGGGAGGAGGGAGGGGAGCAGGGAGGGAAGAAGGAGTGAGGAGGAGGGGAGGAGGGAGGGGAGCAGGGGTGAGGAGGAGGGAAGGGAGCAGGGGTAAGGAGGATGGGAGCAGGGAGGGGAGAAGGGGGAGAAGGAGGAGGTTGCTTGGTTAATGCAGCCACTGTGCTGCTCTGTTCTGGGGGTTGTCCATCTGGGACCAGGGCCCAGGAGTTATCACCAGGTGCTGGAGGAGAATACTGTCAGCCTGGAGGTCACACACACACACACACACACACACACACACACACACACACACACACACACACACACACACACACACACACACACACACACACACACACACACACACACACACACACACACACACACACACACACACACACACACACACACACACACACACACACACACACACACACGGGCTGCAGGGGTTTCCAGTGAGCCCCTAACACTGCTCGGTGTACAGAGAGGTGGCAGCAGGGATTGGGCTAGGCTACAGAGAGGTTAGCAGGCCTCTAGACCCTCTGCAATGTGAGGTCGGTGTGATAAAGAACTCTATTTCTTCACTACGAATGACAATACAGTCCTGACACAGTCTGAGCCAGTACTTGGAATGTCCATGGTGGCTTTGGGGAGCAGTTTCCCCTCTCCTCTAGAATATGTTCTCCTCTAGGTCATACAGAGCTGTCTGGTAGCTGGTCGTTGGCCTGGGAACACGGCCAGGCAGCTCATAAACTAACCGGTTTCACACAATTAAACACACAAGGGTTAAAGAGTAGTCAGAATAACAGGGCGCAGGCTTCCAGTCTGTAAATGAGTGAGAAACGTTCTTCCCTAGAGCCAAAGTCTTTTGGCATCATGTAGACGTGTTGAAGTCACAGACAGTGCTCTCTAGTACAGTATGATAATGACATGCAAAGTGGAGTGTAAATATCAAACCGCTGCCTCGGTTCCCTCAACTACTACTGAGAAACGCAGGCCGTCTCCCACAGCACAAACACATCCTGTCTGGACCAAATGAACCACGTATAAAATCAGGGAGCGGTAGCCTGCTAATTATTACACCTAACACAGAGGAGCTGAGGAGAGCTTAGGAGCAGAATAATGTCTAGCTACAGTACTGTCTCTCAATGTTACTGTCTAACTACAGTACAGTACTGTCTCTCAGTGTTACTGTCTAGCTACAGTACAGTGCTGTACTGTCTCTCAATGTTACTGTCTACCTACAGTATAGTACTGTCTCTCAGTGTTACTGTCTAGCTACAGTATAGTACTGCCTCTCAGTGTTACTGTCTAGCTACAGTACTGTACTGTCTCTCAATGTTACTGTCTAGCTACAGTACAGTACTGTCTCTCAATGTTACTGTCTAGCTACAGTACAGTACAGTACTGTCTCTCAGTGTTACTGTCTAGCTACAGTACTGTACTGTCTCTCAATGTTACTGTCTAGCTACAGTACAGTACTGTCTCTCAATGTTACTGTCTAGCTACAGTATAGTACTGTCTCTCAGTGTTACTGTCTAGCTACAGTATAGTACTGTCTCTCAGTGTTACTGTCTAGCTACAGTACAGTACTGTCTCTCAGTGTTACTGTCTAGCTACTGTACAGTACTGTCTCTCAGTGTTACTGTCTAGCTACAGTACTGTCTCTCAATGTTACTGTCTAGCTACAGTACAGTACTGTCTCTCAATGTTACTGTCTAGCTACAGTACTGTACTGTCTCTCAGTGTTACTGTCTAGCTACAGTACTGTACTGTCTCTCAGTGTTACTGTCTAGCTACAGTACAGCACTGTACTGTCTCTCAATGTTACTGTCTAGCTACAGTACAGCACTGTACTGTCTCTCAATGTTACTGTCTAGCTACAGTACTGTACTGTCTCTCAGTGTTACTGTCTAGCTACAGTACTGTCTCTCAATGTTACTGTCTAGCTACAGTACAGTACTGTCTCTCAATGTTACTGTCTAGCTACAGTACTGTACTGTCTCTCAGTGTTACTGTCTAGCTACAGTACTGTACTGTCTCTCAATGTTACTGTCTAGCTACAGTACAGTACTGTCTCTCAGTATTACTGTCTAACTACAGTACTGTACTGTCTCTCAATGTTACTGTCTAGCTACAGTACAGTACTGTCTCTCAGTGTTACTGTCTAGCTACAGTACAGTACTGTCTCTCAATGTTACTGTCTAGCTACAGTACAGTACTGTACTGTCTCTCAATGTTACTGTCTAGCTACAGTACAGTAATGTCTCTCAATGTTACTGTCTAGCTAAAGTACAGTACTGTCTCTCAATGTTACTGTCTAGCTACAGTACAGTACTGTCTCTCAATGTTACTGTCTTGCTACAGTACAGTACTGTACTGTCTCTCAATGTTACTGTCTAGCTACAGTACAGTACTGTCTCTCAATGTTACTGTCTAGCTACAGTACTGTACTGTCTCACAATGTTACTGTCTCTCAATGTTACTGTCTAGCTACAGTACAGTACTGTCTCTCAATGTTACTGTCTCTCAATGTTACTGTCTAGCTACAGTACAGTACTATCTCTCAATGTTACTGTCTCTCAATGTTACTGTCTCTCAATGTTACTGTTTCTCAATGTTACTGTCTCTCAATGTTACTGTCTAGTTACAGTACTGTACTGTCTCACAATGTTACTGTCTCTCAATGTTACTGTCAGTATATATCAGCTATAAAGAAAACAAAGATGTGACAGTGTGACAGTACCTCCCCCCAAAGGTGCGGACTCCCGGCCGCACACCTAAACCCATAGGGGATGGTCTGGGTGGGCGTCTGTCCACGGTGGCGGCTCTGGCGCGGGACGTGGCCCCCACTCCACCATAGTCTTAGTCTGGTTTTGTGGCATCCTAGGAACGGCGACCCTCGCCGCCAACCTAGGATTGGCAACCCTACTAAATGGCCCCACTAGACTGAGGGGCAGCTCCGGACTGAGGGGCAGCTCCAGACTGAGGGGCAGCTCCGGACTGAGGGGCAGCTCCGGACTGGCTGACGACTCTGGCCGATCCTGGCTGACTGGCGGCTCTGGCTGATTCTGGCTGACTGACGGCTCTGGCGGATCCTGGCTGACTGGCGGCTCTGGCGGATTCTGGATGACTGACGGCTCTGGCGGATCCTGGCTGACTGGCGGCTCTGGCGGATTCTGGCAGGCTGGCGGCTCTGGCGGATCCTGGCAGACTGGCGGCTCTGGCGGCTCCTTGCAGACTGGCGGCTCTGGCGGCTCCTTGCAGACTGGTGGCTCTAGCGGCTCTGGACAGGCGGGAGACTCTAGCAGCTCTGGACAGGTGGGAGACTCTAGCAGCTCTGGACAGGCGGGAGACTCTAGCAGCTCTGGACAGGCGGGAGACTCTAGCAGCTCTGGACAGGCGGGAGACTCTAGCAGCTCTGGACAGGCGGGAGACTCTAGCAGCTCTGTACAGGCGTGAGACTCTAGCGGCTCTGGACAGGCGGGAGACTCTAGCCGCGCTGGACAGGAAGAAGGCTCTGGCAGCGCTGGACAGACGAGGCGCACTCTATGCCTGGTGCGTGATGCCGGCACTGGTGGTACTGGGCCGAGGACACACACCTCAGGGCGAGTGCGGGGAGGAGAAACGGGGAGTACTGGGCTCTGGACACGCACAGGAAGCCTGGTGAGGGGAGCTGCCACCGGAGGGCTGGTGCGTGGAGGTGGCACTTGGATAGACCTTGCAGGCGCACTGGAGCTCTTGAGCACCGAGCCTGCCCAACCTTACCTGGTTGAAAGCTACCGGTCGCACTGCCAGTGCGGCGAGGTGGAATAGCCCGCACTGGGCTGTGCAGGCGAAGTGGGGACACCATGCGTAAGGCTGGTCCATGTACGCCGGCCCAAGGACACGCACTGGAGACCAGATGCGTAGAGCTGGCTTCACTTGGCCCGATGCCCACTCTAGCCCGGCCGATATGAGGAGCTGGTATGTACCGCACCGGGCTACGCACCCGCACTGGGGACACCGTGCGCTTCACAGCATAACACGGTCCCTGCCCGGTCTCTCTCGCACTCTGGTAAGCACAGGAAGTTGGCGCAGGTCTTCCACCTGGCTTCGCCATACTTCCTGTGTGCCCCCGCCAATACATTTTTGGGGCTGACTCTCGGGCTTCCATCCGTGCTGCCGTGCTGCCTCCTCATACCAGCGCCTCTCCGCCTTCGCTGCCTCCAGCTCTTCTTTGGGGCGGCGATATTCTCCTGGCTGTGCCCAGGGTCCTTTCCCGTCTAGGATCTCCTCCCAAGTCCAGAAGTCCTGATTGCGCTGCTCCTCCTGCCGCTACCTGTCACCACGCTGCTTGGACCTGTTTTGGGTGGGCGATTCTGTCACGGCAGATGTCCTCCTCTTCCTCTGAAGAGGTGAAACAAGGATCGGACCAATACGCAGCGTGGTAAGTGTCCATGGTTTTTAATGGGAAAAAACTGAACATGAACACATATACAAAATAATAAAGTGAACTGGGCAACAAAACAGTCCCATGTGGCACAAACACTGACACAGGAAACAATCACCCACCAAATACCCACAGAACATGGCTGCCTAAATATGGTTCCCAACCAGAGACAACGATAAACACCTGCCTCTGATTGAGAACCACTCCAGGCAACCATAGACTTACATAAACACCTAGAAAGAACACAACCCCATAAATCTACAAAAAACCCTAGACAAATGAAAACACATAAATCCCCCGTGTCACACCCTGACCTAACCAAAATAATAAAGAAAACTGAGATAACTAAGTCCAGGGCGTGACACCAGCTAGAAGGTGATAACGGATCTGGGTATATGAACGGCTCATAAGGTGATGTGATACAGTATATTTGGAACCATCAGGTAATTAAAACCAGCCTCGCCTCTATTTTAAATGAATGTATTATACTAACTGAGAGAAGTCAAACTAACTAAAAAAATGAAATATCATGCGGTTTATTTCACCTCTCAGGAGTATGAAAATATATCTAGATTGTAACTTCCGCATGCGTCTATCTAATTAATAAATGTGTTAAATGTGTTTCAGGATCTAACAAATCAATCTGTCCTACCTGTTTGAACACAGAGACATACTTTAGAGACTGTGAGAAGCACCAGCATATTAAATCTCACCAGTTATTGTCAGAAGACAGCTAGATGTACGACCGTGGCAATTAAAATATCAGATATCCACAGCCTGATAGAGAAATGCAATGACGTTCTACAGGAGATCTCACAGGAGGAAAGGAGAGTTCTCTTTAACAATATGTGTTGTCTAACAATGAAGCTGTAGTGTTGCAGGGTGAACTGTGGACTGACTGACTGACTGGCTGACTGGCTGACTGGTTGACTGACTGACTGGCTGACTGACTGGCTGACTGACTGGCTGACTGGCTGACTGGCTGACTGGCTGACTGGCTGACTGACTGGCTGACTGACTGGCTGACTGGCTGACTGACTGACTGACTGGCTGACTGGCTGACTGGCTGACTGGCTGACTGGCTGACTGGCTGACTGGCTGACTGACTGACTGACTGACTGGCTGACTGGCTGACTGACTGACTGGCTGACTGCAGCCGTGATGTGGTGAAGCTTCCAGCTCCTCTGTAATTAAAGCAGTCACCCTGAGAGGAAGGTGCTCTCCTCTGTCAAACCCTGACACAGTGACACAACCCACACAGCCCCCAGCACCAGGCTCGCTATTCTGAGACCCAAATGGCACCCTATTCCCTATGTAGAGCACTAGGACCCTACGGGCCCTGGTGAAAAGAAGTGTACTACAGCAGGGAATAGGGCGTTGTTTGGAACCTAACCCCAAACAGTTACATGCTCGGCAGCAGCTGGAAGAGGGATGACTTCATGTGTGATTGTCTGATAAGTCTGCTGTCTTGGAGCAGTTATTATGGTGACAGGAATCGAAGGGTCGGTGAGGCAGTTTATTAACCCTTTGTTAGCAGTAGGGCTTTATTAAAGCCTGTTACTGTTGCTGTTTTAAATAGCTGCTATTGGAATTATAAGAATGTAAGAAGGAACTGATAGTAAGCTGTGATAATGTGCCATAGCCTTTTAGTTCATTTTAAAGCATATCATTTAATATTTAAATGTGAATATCAGTTTTTAAAAACATACTGTTGTGATTCTAAACCATGGACCAGTGAGCCATATATTTCCAATGTCCAATGTCCTTTCCAATGCATGGGATAATAATGGAAGGCATAACTAATGTTTAATTCAAACAAGGTTTCATTTTCTTTTCAATTTATGTGTGAGATTTGAAACCCAGCGACAGGTACAGAGTGTCCTGTCAGAAACATTACGGCAACATGTCACTGTGTTCTGGAACTCTCCACATGTCACATGTCTCCAGAACAGTCTGATGGAGGATGAAGATGATGTGACCGGGGCTGTACTCAGCATAGACACATTGGACCGGTCTCTCTGACTGGAGCTGTATTGGACCGGTCTCTCTGACTGGAGCTGTACTGGACCGGTCTCTCTGACTGGAGCTGTACTGGAACGGTCTCTCTGACGAGAGCTGTACTCAGCATAGACACATTGGACCGGTCTCTCTGACTGGAGCTGTATTGGACCGATCTCTCTGACTGGAGCTGTACTGGACCGGTCTCTCTGACTGGAGCTGTACTGGAACGGTCTCTCTGACGAGAGCTGTACTCAGCATAGACACATTGGACCGGTCTCTCTGACTGGAGCTGTATTGGACCGGTCTCTCTGACTGGAGCTGTACTGGACCGGTCTCTCTGACTGGAGCTGTACTGGACCGGTCTCTCTGACGAGAGCTGTACTGGAACGGTCTCTCTGACTGGAGCTGTACTGTAACGGTCTCTCTGACTGGAGCTGTACTGGACCGGTCTCTCTGACTGGAGCTGTACTGGACCGGTCTCTCTGACGAGAGCTGAACTGGAACGGTCTCTCTGACTGGAGCTGTACTGGACCGGTCTCTCTGACGAGAGCTGTACTGGAACGGTCTCTCTGACTGGAGCTGTACTGGAACGGTCTCTCTGACTGGAGCTGTACTGGACCGGTCTCTCTGACGAGAGCTGTACTGGAACGGTCTCTCTGACTGGAGCTGTACTGGAACGGTCTCTCTGACTGGAGCTATACTGGACCGGTCTCTCTGACTGGAGCTGTACTGGACCGGTCTCTCTGACGAGAGCTGAACTGGAACGGTCTCTCTGACTGGAGCTGTACTGGACCGGTCTCTCTGACGAGAGCTGTACTGGAACGGTCTCTCTGACTGGAGCTGTACTGGAACGGTCTCTCTGACTGGAGCTGTACTGGACCGGTCTCTCTGACGAGAGCTGTACTGGAACGGTCTCTCTGACTGGAGCTGTACTGGAACGGTCTCTCTGACTGGAGCTGTACTGGACCGGTCTCTCTGACTGGAGCTGTACTGGAACGGTCTCTCTGACTGGAGCTGTACTGGAACGGTCTCTCTGACTGGAGCTATACTGGACCGGTCTCTCTGACGATACATATCTCTGCTGCCCCTAGCCTTAAAGATGGTACATATATATGATGCACCTAGTCTTAAACATGGTACATATTGATGCTGCCCCAGCCTTAAACGTGGTACATATATTTGCTGCCTCTTGCCTTAAACATGGTACATACATATGCTGCCTCTAGCCTTAAACATGGTACATATCTCTGCTGCCCCTAGACTAAAACATGGTACATATCTCTGGGAGTGGAGAAGCCTTAGTCAGCCAAGTCTGACAGTTCTGACTCATCTCTCTCTGTTTCACTAATCTAACCACAACACCAGAACCCCAGCCCTCCGGGGGCACAACGCCTCTCCCCAGGAGGAACAACGTGCAGCAGGGCTCTCTGTCTCATTGGAGGGTAATAGCTGTAATACTGAGAGGAAAATTATAGAGAACAAGTGAGGCCAATACTATAACTAAATGTCACATCTGATAGGATGTGTGGGTGGTCTGGAGTCTGCCAAGGCAAGTTGTAGCAGCTCATTGTTAAATACCACGACAGACATGACACAGTAAAGACCATTGACAGTAGTCCTAACACATTACATCTAGTAAACCCAGTCTACTGGCACCTACATCACAGACTTACTGTATTTAAGTGATGAGGGTTAAGATCTTCCGACTTGATATTGTTGATTTGTTATGCCTGGCTATTAGATAATCAATATGTCCTACTGTATACAGTATATCCTACTGTATATCCTATTGTATATCCTATTGTATGTCCTACTACATGTCCTACTGTATATCCAACTGTATATCATACTGCATGTCCTATTGTATGTCTTACTGTATATCCTACTGTATATCCTATTGTATGTCCTACTACATGTCCTACTGTATATCCTATTGTATGTCCTACTACCTGTCCTACTGTATATCCTACTGTATATCCTATTGTATGTCCTACTACATGTCCTACTGTATACAGTATATCCTACTGTATATCCTATTGTATATCCTATTGTATGTCCTACTACAGGTCCTACTGTATATTAAACTACTGTATATCCTATTGTATGTCCTACTACCTGTCCTACTGTATATCCTACTGTATGTCCTACTGTATATCCTACTGTATATCCTATTGTATGTCCTACTACATTTCCTACTGTATACCCTACTGTATATCCTATTGTATGTCCTACTACATGTCCGACTGTATATCATACTGTATTTCCTACTGTATGCCCTACTGTATACTGTATATACTACTGTATGTCCCACTGTATATCTTATTGTATGTCCTACTGTATATCCTATTGCATGTCCTACTTTATGTCCTACCGTATACTGTATATCTTACTGTATATCCTACTGTATGTCCTATTGTATGTCCTACTGTCTACCCTACTGTATGTCCTACTGTTTATCCCTACTGTATATCCTACAGTATACCCTACTGTATATGCTACTGCATGTCCTACTGTATACTGTATATCCTATTGTATGTCCTACTACATGTCCTACTGTATATCCAACTGTATATCATACTGCATGTCCTATTGTATGTCTTACTGTATATCCTACTGTATATCCTATTGTATGTCCTACTACATGTCCTACTGTATATAATACTGTATATCCTACTGTATGTCCTACTGTATATCCTATTATATGTCCTACTACATTTCCTACTGTATACCCTACTGTATATCCTATTGTATGTCCTACTACATGTCCTACTACATGTCCTACCGTATATCCTACTGTATTTCCTAATGTATGCCCTACTGTATACTGTATATACTACTGTATGTCCCACTATATATCTTATTGTATGTCCTACTGTATATCCTATTGCATGTTCTACTGTATGTCCTACCGTATACTGTATATCTTACTGTATATATCCTACTGCATGTCCTATTGTATGTCCTACTGTCGACCCTACTGTATGTCCTACTGTGTATCCCTACTGTATATCTTACAGGATACCCTACTGTATATCCTACTGTATGTCCTACTGTATACTGTATATACTACTGTATATCCTATTGTATGTCCTAATGTATATCCTACTGTATGTCCTACTGTATATCTTACTGTATTTCCTACTGTATATCCTACTGTATGTCCTACTGTATATCCTACTGTATATCCTATTGTATGTCCTAATGTATATCCTACTGTATGTCCTACTGTATGTCCTACTATATGTCCTACTGTATGTCCTACTGTATACTGTATATCCTATTGCATGTCCTACTGTATTTCCTACTCTATATCCTATTGTATGTCCTAATGTATATACTACTATATGTCCTACTGTATATCCTATTGTATGTCCTAATGTATGTCTTACTGTATGTCCTACTGTATGTCCTACTATATGTCCTACTGTATATCCTACTATATGTCCTACTGTATACTGTATATCCTACTGTATTTCCTACTGTATGTCCTACTGTAATTTTGAGATTGGAGGACCAAACGTTAGATAATTAGACTGAAAACTTTCTTCATCTGAATAAATATCTTTGTCTACCGTCTCATTCGTCTCTTCATGAACATCATGCAGACTTGCATGCTATTTCTTCCTGAAGTGTACCATTATTTCTCCTGAACGTGTTGGATCTGGCAACACAACATCCTCTCCGTGTGACATAGGTCAACCTTGTGTCTTATCACGGTCTAACTTGGCATAATCTGAGACTGTGGCGTGGGAGATTAATCAATCAGCCAACGGCCACATTAAACAGATTCCTTAATGAAGTGGGATCTTTACAGGGATTATAAGACCACCTGTGAGGTGCCACCTGGTCCACCCCTTTAATTGGCACGGATGGCAGCGCCGCCACCAGCCAGACACAGAGAGGGCACGGAGACGAGACGTCGGGGGTGTCAAACCCATGCAAATGATGCCACTCTGTGTGTTGCGAGGACAAAAACAGCTCTGGGTGACACAGACTGAGCATCAAACTCTGTTCCTGCCAGCCTGGCAGTCTAAAACCCTGACAGAGCTCAACCAGACGTCTTCCAGCTGTGGTGGAACTGCTATGTCGCTAATGAACGCTGGGTCTGGAGAACATGTCACCGTTGAGTAGTAGTACTCACCTCACAGAGACAATATACTATCTGCTTTAGTCAAACTCTTCCTTCGTTAATGTTGCTTCCACTGATATTTCTAGGGAGTTTTTTTCCTAGCCACCGTGCTTCTACATCTGCATTGCTTGCTGTTTGGGGGGTTTTAGGCTGCGTTTCTGTACAGCACTTTGTGACATCGGCTGATGTAAGAAGGGCTCGATAAATACATTTGATTGAAACGGTTCAATGAATGGATGGACACATTCACTGGCCACGGTATATTTAATTCAGTGGGACGGGAGTTCTCCTTTTCACTTAATCTGACAGGGTGATCGATGCTCTCCCAGGGAAACACAGTTCTGTTTTAAGGGTTGTTGTTCTGTTCTAAGGGTTGTTATTCTGTTCTAAGGGTTGTTGTTCTGTTCTAAGGGTTGTTTTTCTGTTCTAACTGTTGTTGTTCTATTCTAAGGGTTGTTGTTCTGTTCTAAGGGTTGTTGTTCTGTTATAAGTGTTGTTGTTCTGTTCTAAGGGTTGTTGTTCTGTTCTAAGGGTTGTTGTTCTGTTCTAAGGGTTGTTGTTCTGTTCTAAGGGTTGTTGTTCTGTTCTAAGTGTTGTTGTTCTGTTCTAAGGGTTGTTGTTCTGTTCTAAGGGTTGTTGTTCTGTTCTAAGTGTTGTTGTTCTGTTCTAAGGGTTGTTGTTCTGTTATAAGATTGTGAGAGCAGGGAAACCCCATTGGACATGACGACTGTGATTCTAGAAGCACCCTGGAGTCGAGGTTGTATCTGGGACGGAGCTATTGTTGTCTGTAATTAGCAGTGTGTCAGTGTTTCAGGGTAGTCTGTGATTAGTGAGTGATGATCCCGTCCACATTCCTCCCTCACCCCCAGGACGTAAACGTGATTCCAGAGTGGTTGCCAAGGGGCCCAGGGAACAGGTCTGTTGGCGCAGCAAGGTGGCATCTTTCTGTTGTGCCATGTCTCTGCTCTGCCAAGAGAGGTGCCAAGGACAAGGCCGTCTGTCTGCTTTCTGACCCCTATACTCCAACTAACTAGTTTCTGACCCCTATACTCCAACTAACTAGATTCTAACTCCTCTACTCCAACTAACTATATTCTAACTCCTCTACTCCAACTAGCTAGTTTCTGACTACTATAATCCAACTAGCTAGTTTCTGACCACTATAATCCAACTAGCTAGTTTCTGACCACTATAATCCAACTAGCTAGTTTCTGACCACTATAATCCAACTAGCTAGTTTCTGACCATTATAATCCAACTAGCTAGTTTCTGACCTCTACTCCAACTAGCTAGTTTCTGACCTCTACTCCAACTAGCTAGTTTCTGACCTCTACTCCAACTAGCTAGTTTCTGACCTCTACTCCAACTAGCTAGTTTCTGACCTCTACTCCAACTAGCTAGTTTCTGACCTCTACTCCAACTAGCTAGTTTCTGACCTCTACTCCAACTAGCTAGTTTCTGACCTCTACTCCAACTAGCTAGTTTCTGACCTCTACTCCAACTAGCTAGTTTCTGACCTCTACTCCAACTAGCTAGTTTCTGACCTCTACTCCAACTAGCTAGTTTCTGACCTCTACTCCAACTAGCTAGTTTCTGACCTCTACTCCAACTAGCTAGTTTCTGACCTCTACTCCAACTAGCTAGTTTCTGACCTCTACTCCAACTAGCTAGTTTCTGACCTCTACTCCAACTAGCTAGTTTCTGACCTCTACTCCAACTAGCTAGTTTCTGACCTCTACTCCAACTAGCTAGTTTCTGACCTCTACTCCAACTAGCTAGTTTCTGACCTCTACTCCAACTAGTTTCTGAAAATAGAACTATGCGATTAAAATAAAAAAG
This sequence comes from Oncorhynchus mykiss, assembly GCF_057628025.1. Taxonomy (NCBI): domain Eukaryota; kingdom Metazoa; phylum Chordata; class Actinopteri; order Salmoniformes; family Salmonidae; genus Oncorhynchus; species Oncorhynchus mykiss. Next base: position 120,779 of record NW_028322092.1, read on the forward strand.
ACATATATCAAAATATGAAAACGAGAAGATGCAAACTAACGGCAGTCCTTCATGGTAAATGTGGACCCTGTGAACTATAAGATATGGATCCCACCCCCACCACCACCACCACCAAGCGTTGGTCTTGTTTTGAATGAAAGAAGAACCATCACTAATCCTGTCTCTGGATCAGTTACAAAGATGTTAAAGCCATTCTGCACCAAACCCATGCTGCCAGATCAGATCAGCTCCTTGATGTCTGTAGGAGACACAGAGACACTGATGATGTGTTTTCTGTTTTGTCTTCTGAACCACAACTAGACGACTTGACTTCAGCTGGAAATAAAACCAACAACAACTAAACCTAATAGAGTTTCAGTAAGTCAATTTAAAACGAGAATGTTTCAATAAGACTTCAGACACGGTGACTGTCGATGATAGAGTCCCCCTCCGCCCTAATCAGGAAGTCGTTTTGACACTAACTATCCCATCATGCCTCTCACCCTGGGCTTTCATCAGGTGTATGGCCTCTGTTTTTCCAAGAAAGACCGTCAACTGTTCAGCCTCTTCCTCTTCCTCCCAGCCAGTCAGACGGACCAGACCATTCCACTAACAGACTATCTCTCTTCAAGACTATCAGTCACTAATGTGTTTCACAGGGCTTCAGATGGCCTGCGAGTCCCTCCAAAATGTATAACTGTCAAAATGCTGCTCTCATCATATTAATTCATCTCATTTCCGATGGCTTTGTGACAGAGATATTACACCATCACCTCACCACATTCTGGTTGAATTCAGCTCATTTCTCATGGCTGTGTGACAGAGACATTACACCATCACCTCACCACATTCTGGTTGAATTCAGCTAATTTCCCATGGCTGTGTGACAGAGAGATTACACCATCACCTCACCACATTCTGGTTGAATTCAGCTCATATCTCATGGCTGTGTGTCAGAGACATTACACCATCACCTCACCACGTTCTGGTTGAATTCAGCTCATTTCCCATGGCTGTGTGACAGAGACATTCCACCATCACCTTACCACGTTCTGGTTGAATTCAGCTCATTTCCGATGGCTGTGTGACAGAGACATTCCACCATCACCTCAACACGTTCTGGTTGCAGCTGGAAGTTACAGGTGACATCATTTTGATTAACTCTATGGTACATGATACCGTCACTAAGACACAATACCATCCCTGAGACTGGGAGTCAGTTCTCTCTGGGTGCCTTCGTTAGACAGAGTCCTGGTCAACATGATACTGTCTCTAAGACACAATACCATCCCTGAGACTGGGAGTCAGTTCTCTCTGGGTGCCTTCGTTAGACAGAGTGCTGGTCAACTCTATGGTTCACATGATATATTCTCTAAGACACAATAGCATCCCTGAGACTGGGAGTCAGTTCTCTCTGGGTACCTTCGTTAGACAGAGTCCTGGTCAACATGATACCTTCTCTAAGACACAATACCATCCCTGAGACTGGGAGTCAGTTCTCTCTGGGTGCCTTCGTTAGACAGAGTGCTGGTCAACTCTATGGTTCTCATGATATATTCTCTAAGACACAATACCATCCCTGAGCCTGGGAGTCAGTTCTCTCTGGGTGCCTTCGTTAGACAGAGTGCTGGTCAACTCTATGGTTCACATGATATATTCTCTAAGACACAATAGCATCCCTGAGACTGGGAGTCAGTTCTCTCTGGGTAACTTCGTTAGACAGAGTCCTGGTCAACTCTATGG
>NW_028322092.1:417500-462500 GCF_057628025.1 Oncorhynchus mykiss
GGAGAGAAAGACAACAGGTTGGAGGATCTAAGCAGACTCCAGGACAGCTGGAGGACAGAGAGGAGAGACACGGAGAGAAAGACAACAGGTTTCAACATCCACAATACAACATGTTGCTAATTAATCACTGTCAATGTCTGGCAGGTACCGTTTTGGGCGGCAGGTAGCCTAGTGGTTAGAGGGGGGAGGCAGGTAGCCTAGTGGTTAGAAGAGGAGGCAGGTAGTTTAGTGGTTAGAGGAGGAGGCAGGTAGTTTAGTGGTTAGAGGAGGAGGCAGGTAGCCTAGTGGTTAGAGGGGGGAGGCAGGTAGCCTAGTGGTTAGAGGGGGGGGGGGCAGGTAGTTTAGTGGTTAGAGGGGGAGGCAGGTAGTCTAGTGGTTAGAGGGGGGAGGCAGGTAGTTTAGTGGTTAGAGGGGGGAGGCAGGTAGTTTAGTGGTTAGAGGGGGGGAGGCAGGTAGTTTAGTGGTTAGAGGGGGGAGGCAGGTAGCCTAGTGGTTAGAGGGGGGAGGCAGGTAGCCTAGTGGTTAGAGGGGTGAGGCAGGTAGTCTAGTGGTTAGAGGGGGAGGCAGGTAGCCTAGTGGTTAGAGGAGGAGGCAGGTCGTTTAGTGGTTAGAGGGGGGAGGCAGGTAGCCTAGTGGTTAGAGGAGGAGGCAGGTAGCCTAGTGGTTAGAGGGGGAGGCAGGTAGCCTAGTGGTTAGAGGAGGAGGCAGGTCGTTTAGTGGTTAGAGGGGGAGGGGGGAGGCAGGTAGTCTAGTGGTTAGAGGAGGAAGCAGGTAGTCTAGTGGTTAGAGGAGGAGGCAGGTCGTTTAGTGGTTAGAGGGAGAGGGGGGAGGCAGGTAGTCTAGTGGTTAGAGAGGGGAGGGGGGAGGCAGGTAGTCTAGTGGTTAGAGAGGGGAGGCAGGTAGCCTAGTGGTTAGAGGAGGAGGCAGGTAGCCTAGTGGTTAGAGGAGGAGGCAGGTAGCCTAGTGGTTAGAGGAGGAGGCAGGTAGCCTAGTGGTTAGAGGAGGAGGCAGGTAGTCTAGTGGTTAGAGGAGGAGGCAGGTAGTTTAGTGGTTAGAGGGGGAGGGGGTAGGCAGGTAGTCTAGTGGTTAGAGAGGGGAGGGGGGAGGCAGGTAGTCTAGTGGTTAGAGGAGGAGGCAGGTCGTTTAGTGGTTAGAGGGGGAGGGGGGAGGCAGGTAGTCTAGTGGTTAGAGAGGGGAGGGGGGAGGCAGGTAGTCTAGTGGTTAGAGGGGGGAGGCAGGTAGTCTAGTGGTTAGAGGGGGAGGGGGGAGGCAGGTAGTCTAGTGGTTAGAGGGGGGAGGTAGGTAGCCTAGTGGTTAGAGGGGGAGGCAGGTAGTCTAGTGGTTAGAGGTGGGAGGCAGGTAGTCTAGTGGTTAGAGGGGGGAGGCAGGTAGTCTAGTGGTTAGAGGGGGGAGGCAGGTAGTCTAGTGGTTAGAGGGGGGAGGCAGGTAGTCTAGTGGTTAGAGGGGGGAGGCAGGTAGTCTAGTGGTTAGAGGGGGGAGGCAGGTAGTCTAGTGGTTAGAGGGGGGAGGCAGGTAGTCTAGTGGTTAGAGGAGGAGGCAGGTAGCCTAGTGGTTAGAGGAGGAGGCAGGTAGTTTAGTGGTTAGAGGGGGGAGGCAGGTAGTTTAGTGGTTAGAGGGGGGGGGGCAGGTAGTTTAGTGGTTAGAGGGGGGAGGCAGGTAGTCTAGTGGTTACAGGAGGAGGCAGGTAGTCTAGTGGTTAGAGGGGGAGGCAGGTAGTCTAGTGGTTAGAGGGGGGAGGCAGGTAGTCTAGTGGTTAGAGGGGGGAGGCAGGTAGTCTAGTGGTTAGGGGGGGGGGGGGGGCAGGTAGTCTAGTGGTTAGAGGGGGAGGCAGGTAGTTTAGTGGTTAGAGGGGGGATGCAGGTAGTCTAGTGGTTAGAGGAGGGAGGCAGGTAGCCTAGTGGTTAGGGGGGGGGGGGGGGGGGGCAGGTAGTCTAGTGGTTAGAGGGGGAGGCAGGTCGTTTAGTGGTTAGAGGGGGAGGGGGGAGGCAGGTAGTCTAGTGGTTAGAGAGGGGAGGGGGGAGGCAGGTAGTCTAGTGGTTAGAGGGGGAGGGGGGAGGCAGGTAGTCTAGTGGTTAGAGGGGGGAGGTAGGTAGCCTAGTGGTTAGAGGAGGAGGCAGGTTGTTTAGTGGTTAGAGGGGGAGGGGGGAGGCAGGTAGTCTAGTGGTTAGAGGGGGGAGGCAGGTAGCCTAGTGGTTAGAGTTGGGAGGCAGGTAGTCTAGTGGTTAGAAGGGGGAGGCAGGTAGCCTAGTGGTTAGAGGGGGGAGGCAGGTAGCCTAGTGGTTAGAGGGGGGAGGCAGGTAGCCTAGTGGTTAGAGGAGGGAGGCAGGTAGCCTAGTGGTTAGAGGAGGGAGGCAGGTAGTCTAGTGGTTAGAGGAGGGAGGCAGGTAGTCTAGTGGTTAGAGGAGGGAGGCAGGTAGTCTAGTGGTTAGAGGAGGAGGCAGGTAGCCTAGTGGTTAGAGGGGGGAGGCAGGTAGTCTAGTGGTTAGAGGGGGCGGGGCAGGTAGCCTAGTGGTTAGAGGGGGCGGCAGGTAGCCTAGTGGTTAGAGGAGGAGGCAGGTAGCCTAGTGGTTAGAGGAGGAGGCAGGTAGTCTAGTGGTTAGAGGAGGAGGCAGGTAGTTTAGTGGTTAGAGGGGGAGGGGGTAGGCAGGTAGTCTAGTGGTTAGAGAGGGGAGGGGGGAGGCAGGTAGTCTAGTGGTTAGAGGAGGAGGCAGGTCGTTTAGTGGTTAGAGGGGGAGGGGGGAGGCAGGTAGTCTAGTGGTTAGAGAGGGGAGGGGGGAGGCAGGTAGTCTAGTGGTTAGAGGGGGGAGGCAGGTAGTCTAGTGGTTAGAGGGGGAGGGGGGAGGCAGGTAGTCTAGTGGTTAGAGGGGGGAGGTAGGTAGCCTAGTGGTTAGAGGGGGAGGCAGGTAGTCTAGTGGTTAGAGGTGGGAGGCAGGTAGTCTAGTGGTTAGAGGGGGGAGGCAGGTAGTCTAGTGGTTAGAGGGGGGAGGCAGGTAGTCTAGTGGTTAGAGGGGGGAGGCAGGTAGTCTAGTGGTTAGAGGGGGGAGGCAGGTAGTCTAGTGGTTAGAGGGGGGAGGCAGGTAGTCTAGTGGTTAGAGGGGGGAGGCAGGTAGTCTAGTGGTTAGAGGGGGGAGGCAGGTAGTCTAGTGGTTAGAGGAGGAGGCAGGTAGCCTAGTGGTTAGAGGAGGAGGCAGGTAGTTTAGTGGTTAGAGGGGGGAGGCAGGTAGTTTAGTGGTTAGAGGGGGGGAGGCAGGTAGTTTAGTGGTTAGAGGGGGGAGGCAGGTAGTCTAGTGGTTACAGGAGGAGGCAGGTAGTCTAGTGGTTAGAGGGGGAGGCAGGTAGTCTAGTGGTTAGAGGGGGGAGGCAGGTAGTCTAGTGGTTAGAGGGGGGAGGCAGGTAGTCTAGTGGTTAGGGGGGGGGGGGGGCAGGTAGTCTAGTGGTTAGAGGGGGAGGCAGGTAGTTTAGTGGTTAGAGGGGGGATGCAGGTAGTCTAGTGGTTAGAGGAGGGAGGCAGGTAGCCTAGTGGTTAGGGGGGGGGGGGGGGGGGCAGGTAGTCTAGTGGTTAGAGGGGGAGGCAGGTCGTTTAGTGGTTAGAGGGGGAGGGGGGAGGCAGGTAGTCTAGTGGTTAGAGAGGGGAGGGGGGAGGCAGGTAGTCTAGTGGTTAGAGGGGGAGGGGGGAGGCAGGTAGTCTAGTGGTTAGAGGGGGGAGGTAGGTAGCCTAGTGGTTAGAGGAGGAGGCAGGTTGTTTAGTGGTTAGAGGGGGAGGGGGGAGGCAGGTAGTCTAGTGGTTAGAGGGGGGAGGCAGGTAGCCTAGTGGTTAGAGTTGGGAGGCAGGTAGCCTAGGGGTTAGAGGGGGGAGGCAGGTAGTCTAGTGGTTAGAAGGGGGAGGCAGGTAGCCTAGTGGTTAGAGGGGGGAGGCAGGTAGCCTAGTGGTTAGAGGGGGGAGGCAGGTAGCCTAGTGGTTAGAGGAGGGAGGCAGGTAGCCTAGTGGTTAGAGGAGGGAGGCAGGTAGTCTAGTGGTTAGAGGAGGGAGGCAGGTAGTCTAGTGGTTAGAGGAGGGAGGCAGGTAGTCTAGTGGTTAGAGGAGGAGGCAGGTAGCCTAGTGGTTAGAGGGGGGAGGCAGGTAGTCTAGTGGTTAGAGGGGGCGGGGCAGGTAGCCTAGTGGTTAGAGGGGGCGGGCCAGGTAGCCTAGTGGTTAGAGCGTTGGACGAGGAACCGAAAGGTTGCAAGATTGATGTTGGATGACGGCATTAAGAAAGCATATATTTGGGATGATGTGTTGTTTTTCATTCCCCCACCAGGTGGTAGCAGAGGTCAACATGTGCAGCTCATCCAGACACTCAGAGAGCTTTAGTCTTCAGGCCACACAGACAGGACCACTACAGACAGGACCAGTATAGACCACTACAGACAGGACCACTATAGACCACTACAGACAGGACCACTACAGACATGACCACTATAGACAATACCACTACAGACATGACAACTATAGACAGGACCACTATAGACAGGACCACTATAGACCACTACAAACAGGACCACTATAGACAGGACCACTATAGACAGGACCACTATAGACCACTACAGACAGGACCACTATAGACAGGACCACTATAGACAGGACCACTATAGACCACTACAGACAGGACCACTACAGACCACTACAGACAGGACCACTACAGACAGGGCCACTACAGACAGGACCACTACAGACAGGACCACTATAGACCACTACAGACATGACCACTACAGACAGGACCACTATAGACAGGACCACTACAGACAGGACCACTGTAGACCACTACAGACAGGACAACTACAGACATGACCACTACAGACAGGACCACTACAGACAGGACCACTATAGACCACTACAGACAGGACCACTATAGACCACTACAGACAGGACCAATATAGACAGGACCACTATAGACCACTACAGACAGGACAACTACAGACATGACCACTACAGACAGGACCACTACAGACAGGACCACTATAGACCACTACAGACAGGACCACTACAGACAGGACCACTACAGACAGGACCACTACAGACAGGACCACTACAGACAGGACCACTACAGACAGGACCACTATAGACCACTACAGACAGGACCACTACAGACAGGACCACTATAGACCACTACAGACAGGACAACTACAGACATGACCACTACAGACAGGACCACTACAGACAGGACCACTATAGACCACTACAGACAGGACCACTATAGACCACTACAGACAGGACCAATATAGACAGGACCACTATAGACCACTACAGACAGGACCACTATAGACCACTACAGACAGGACCACTACAGACAGGACCACTATAGACAGGACCACTATAGACCACTACAGACAGGACCACAATAGACAGGACCACTATAGACAGGACCACTATAGACAGGACCTCTATAGACCACTACAGACAGGACCACTACAGACCACTACAGACAGGACCACTACAGACAGGACCACTATAGACCACTACAGACAGGACCACTACAGACAGGACCACTATAGACCACTACAGACAGGACCACTATAGACCACTACAGACCACTACAGACAGGACCACTATAGACAGGACCACTATAGACCACTACAGACAGGACCACTACAGACCACTACAGACAGGACCACTATAGACAGGACCACTATAGACCACTACAGACAGGACCACTACAGACCACTACAGACAGGACCACTACAGACAGGACCACTACAGGCAGGACCACTATAGACAGGACCACTACAGACAGGACCACTATAGACAATACCACTACAGACAGAACCACTATAGACCACTACAGACAGGACCACTACAGACAGGACCACTATAGACAATACCACTACAGACAGGACCACTATAGACCACTACAGACAGGATCACTACAGACAGGACCACTATAGACCACTACAGACAGGACCACTACAGACAGGACCACTATAGACCACTAGAGACAGGACCACTATAGACCACTACAGACAGGACCACTATAGACCACTACAGACAGGACCACTATAGACCACTACAGACAGGAACACTATAGACAGGACCACTATAGACAATACCACTATAGACAGGACCACTATAGACAAGACCACTATAGACAGGACCACTATAGACCACTACAGACAGGACCACTATAGACAGGACCACTACAGACAGGACCACTATAGACCACTACAGACAGGACCACTATAGACAGGACCACTATAGACAGGACCACTATAGACAGGACCACTACAGACAGGACCACTATAGACAATACCACTATAGACAATACCACTATAGACAGGACCACTACAGACAGGACCACTATAGACAATACCACTATAGACAATACCACTATAGACAGGACCACTATAGACAAGACCACTATAGACAGGACCACTATAGACCACTACAGACAGGACCACTATAGACAGGACCACTACAGACAGGACCATTATAGACAGGACCACTATAGACCACTACAGACAGGACCACTATAGACAGGACCACTATAGACAGGACCACTACAGACAATACCACTATAGACAATACCACTATAGACAAATCAAATCAAATCAAATTTTATTTGTCACATACACATGGTTAGCAGATGTTAATGCGAGTGTAGCGAAATGCTTGTGCTTCTAGTTCCGACAATGCAGTAATAACAAGTAATCTAACTAACAATTCCAGAACTACTGTCTTGTACACAGTGTAAGGGGATAAAGAATATGTACATAAGGATATATGAATGAGTGATGGTACAGAGCAGTATAGGAAAGATACAGTAGATGGTATCGGGTACAGTATATACAAATGAGATGAGTATGTAAACAAAGTGGCATAGTATAGTATAAAGTGGCTAGTGATACATGTATTACATAAGGATACCGTCGATGATATAGAGTACAGTATATACGTATGCATATGAGATGAATAATGTAGGGTAAGTAACATTTATATAAGGTAGCATTGTTTAAAGTGGCTAGTGATATATTTACATCATTTCCCATCAATTCCCATTATTAAAGTGGCTGGAGTTGAGTCAGTGTCAGTGTGTTGGCAGCAGCCACTCAGTGTTAGTGGTGGCTGTTTAACAGTCTGATGGCCTTGAGATAGAAGCTGTTTTTCAGTCTCTCGGTCCCAGCTTTGATGCACCTGTACTGACCTCGCCTTCTGGATGATAGCGGGGTGAACAGGCAGTGGCTCGGGTGGTTGATGTCCTTGATGATCTTTATGGCCTTCCTGTGACATCGGGTGGTGTAGGTGTCCTGGAGGGCAGGTAGTTTGCCCCCGGTGATGCGTTGTGCAGACCTCACTACCCTCTGGAGAGCCTTACGGTTGAGGGCGGTGCAGTTGCCATACCAGGCGGTGATACAGCCCACCAGGATGCTCTCGATTGTGCATCTGTAGAAGTTTGTGAGTGCTTTTGGTGACAAGCCGAATTTCTTCAGCCTCCTGAGGTTGAAGAGGCGCTGCTGCGCCTTCTTCACGATGCTGTCTGTGTGAGTGGACCAATTCAGTTTGTCTGTGATGTGTATGCCGAGGAACTTAAAACTTGCTACCCTCTCCACTACTGTTCCATCGATGTGGATAGGGGGGTGTTCCCTCTGCTGTTTCCTGAAGTCCACAATCATCTCCTTAGTTTTGTTGACGTTGAGTGTGAGGTTGTTTTCCTGACACCACACTCCGAGGGCCCTCACCTCCTCCCTGTAGGCCGTCTCATCGTTGTTGGTAATCAAGCCTACCACTGTTGTGTCGTCCGCAAACTTGATGATTGAGTTGGAGGCGTGCGTGGCCACGCAGTCGTGGGTGAACAGGGAGTACAGGAGAGGGCTCAGAACGCAACCTTGTGGGGCCCCAGTGTTGAGGATCAGCGGGGAGGAGATGTTGTTGCCTACCCTCACCACCTGGGGGCGGCCCGTCAGGAAGTCCAGTACCCAGTTGCACAGGGCGGGGTCGAGACCCAGGGTCTCGAGCTTGATGACGAGCTTGGAGGGTACTATGGTGTTGAATGCCGAGCTGTAGTCGATGAACAGCATTCTCACATAGGTATTCCTCTTGTCCAGATGGGTTAGGGCAGTGTGCAGTGTGGTTGAGATTGCATCGTCTGTGGACCTATTTGGGCGGTAAGCAAATTGGAGTGGGTCTAGGGTGTCAGGTAGGGTGGAGGTGATATGGTCCTTGACTAGTCTCTCAAAGCACTTCATGATGACGGATGTGAGTGCTACGGGGCGGTAGTCATTTAGCTCAGTTACCTTAGCTTTCTTGGGAACAGGAACAATGGTGGCCCTCTTGAAGCATGTGGGAACAGCAGACTGGTATAGGGATTGATTGAATATGTCCGTAAACACACCGGCCAGCTGGTCTGCGCATGCTCTGAGGGCGCGGCTGGGGATGCCATCTGGGCCTGCAGCCTTGCGAGGGTTAACACGTTTAAATGTCTTACTCACCTCGGCTGCAGTGAAGGAGAGACCGCATGTTTTCGTTGCAGGCCGTGTCAGTGGCACTGTATTGTCCTCAAAGCGGGCAAAAAAGTTATTTAGTCTGCCTGGGAGCAAGACATCCTGGTCCGTGACTGGGCTGGGTTTCTTCCTGTAGTCCGTGATTGACTGTAGACCCTGCCACATGCCTCTTGTGTCTGAGCCGTTGAATTGAGATTCTACTTTGTCTCTGTACTGGCGCTTAGCTTGTTTGATAGCCTTGCGGAGGGAATAGCTGCACTGTTTGTATTCGGTCATGTTACCAGACACCTTGCCCTGATTAAAAGCAGTGGTTCGCGCTTTCAGTTTCACACGAATGCTGCCATCAATCCACGGTTTCTGGTTAGGGAATGTTTTAATCGTTGCTATGGGAACGACATCTTCAACGCACGTTCTAATGAACTCGCACACCGAATCAGCGTATTCGTCAATGTTGTTATCTGACGCAATACGAAACATCTCCCAGTCCACGTGATGGAAGCAGTCTTGGAGTGTGGAGTCAGCTTGGTCGGACCAGCGTTGGACAGACCTCAGCGTGGGAGCCTCTTGTTTTAGTTTCTGTCTGTAGGCAGGGATCAACAAAATGGAGTCGTGGTCAGCTTTTCCGAAAGGGGGGCGGGGCAGGGCCTTATATGCGTCGCGGAAGTTAGAGTAACAATGGTCCAAGGTCTTTCCTCCCCTGGTTGCGCAATCGATATGCTGATAAAATTTGGGGAGTCTTGTTTTCAGATTAGTAAAGGACCACTATAGACAGGACCACTATAGACAATACCACTATAGACAATACCACTATAGACAGGACCACCATAGACATGACCACTACAAGACATGACCACTATAGACAGGACCACTATAGACAGGACCACTATAGACAATACCACTACAGACAGGACCACTATAGACAATACCACTATAGACAATGCCACTATAGACAATACCACTATAGACAGGACCACTATAGACCACTACAGACAGGACCACTATAGACAGGACCACTACAGACAGGACCACTATAGACCACTACAGACAGAACCACTATAGACAGGACCACTATAGACAGGACCACTATAGACAGGACAACTATAAACAGGACCACTATAGACAGGACCACTATAGACCATTATAGACAGGACCACTATAGAGAGGACCATTATAGACAGGACCATTATAGACAGGACCACTATAGACAGGACCACTATAGACAGGACCACTATAGACAGGAATACTATAGACATGACCATTATAGACAGGACCACTATAGACAGGACCACTATAGACATGACCACTATAGACAGGACCACTATAGACATGACCACTATAGACAGGACCACTCTAGACAGGACCACTATAGACAGGACCACTATAGACAGGACCACTATAGACAGGACCACTATAGACAGGACCATTATAGACAGGACCACTATAGACAGGACCACTACAGACAATATCACTATAGACAGGACCACTATAGACCATTATAGACAGGACCACTATAGACAGGAGCACTATAGACAATACCACTATAGACAGGACCACTATAGACCACTACAGACAGGACCACTATAGACAGGACCACTATAGACAGGACCACTATAGACCACTATAGACAGGACCACTATAGACAGGACCACTATAGACAGGACCACAATAGACCACTATAGACAGGACCACTATAGACAGGACCACTATAGACAGGACCACTATAGACAATACCACTATAGACAGGACCACTATAGACCATTATAGACAGGACCACTATAGACAGGACCACTATATACAATACCACTATAGACAGGACCACTACAGACAGGACCACTATAGACAAGACCACTACAGACAGGACCACTATAGACCACTACAGACAGGACCACTATAGACAGGACCACTATTGACATGACCGCTATAGACAGGACCACTATAGACAGGACCACTATAGACAATACCACTATAGACAGGACCACTATAGACCACTACAGACAGGACCACTATAGACAGGACCACTATAGACAATACCACTATAGACAGGACCACCATAGACCACTACAGACAGGACCACTATAGACAGGACCACTATAGACAGGACCACTATAGACAGGACCACTATAGACCATTATAGACAGGACCTCTATAGACAAGATCACTATAAACAGGACCACTATAGACAGGACCACTACAAGACATGACCACTATAGACAGGACAACTATAAACAGGACCACTATAGACAGGACCAATATAGACAAGATCACTATAGACAGGGCCACTATAGACAGGACCACTATACACAGGACAACTATAGACCATTATAGACAGGACCACTATAGACAGGGCCACTATAGACAGGACCACTATAGACAGGACCACTATAGACCACTACAGACAGGACCATTATAGACAGGACCACTATAGACAGGACAACTATAGACAGGACCACTATAGACAAGACCACTATAGACAGGAGCACTATAGACAGGACCATTATAGACAGGACCACTATAGACAGGACCACTATAGACAGGACCACTATAGACATGACCACTATAGACAGGACCACTATAGACCTGTAAAGAGAGTAGCAACACCTGTAGACAGACTCACTGGTAAAGAGAGTAGTAACACCTGTAGACAGACTCACTGGTAAAGAGAGTAGCAACACCTGTAGACAGACTCACTGGTAAAGAGAGTAGTAACACCTGCAGACAGACTCACTTGTAAAGAGAGTAGTAACACCTGTAGACAGACTCACTGGTAAAGAGAGTAGTAACACCTGTAGACAGACTCACTGGTAAAGAGAGTAGTAACACCTGTAGACAGACTCACTGGTAAAGAGAGTAGTAACACCTGCAGACAGACTCACTGGTAAAGAGAGTAGTAACACCTGTAGACAGACTCACTGGTAAAGAGAGTAGTAACACCTGCAGACAGACTCACTGGTAAAGAGAGTAGTAACACCTGAAGACAGACTCACTGGAAAAGAGAGTAGTAACACCTGTAGACAGACTCACTGGTAAAGAGAATAGTAACACCTGTAGACAGACTCACTGGTAAAGAGAGTAGCAACACCTGTAGACAGACTCACTGGTAAAGAGAGTAGCAACACCTGTAGACAGACTCACTGGTAAAGAGAGTAGCAACAGCTAATACTGCTACTACTGCAACTACTACTGCTACTACTACTACTGCTACTACAACTGCTACAACAACAACTACTACTACTACTACTACTACTACTACTACTACAACTGCTACTACTACTACTACAACTGCTACTACTACAACTGCTACTACTACTGATACTGCTACTACTACTGCTACTACAACTGCTACTACTACTACTGATACTGCTACTACTGATACTGCTACTACTACTGATACTGCTACTACAACTGCTACTGCTACTACTGATACTACTACTACTGCTACTACTACTGATACTGCTACTGATATTACTACAACTGCTACTACTACAACTGCTACTACTACTGATACTGCTACTGCTACTACTACAACTGATACTACTACTACTGCTACTGCTACTACTACTGATACTACTACTACTACTGTAACTGCTACTACTGATACTACTACTACTACTACTACTACTGTTACTACTACAACTGATACTACTACTACTACTACTACTACTGTTACTACTACAACTGCTACTACAACTATTACTACTACTACTGCTGATACTACTACTACTGCTATTGATACTACTGCTGGTACTACTGATACTACTACAGATACTACAACTACTACTACTAATACTACTACTACTACTACTACTACCACTGCTACTACTATTACTACTATTGATACTACTACTATTACTACTACTACTGCTACTACTACTGATACTACTACTACTATTACTACTACCACTGCTACTACTATTACTACTACTGATACTACTACTATTACTACTACTACTACCACCACCACTACTACTACTGCGACTACTGATACTACTGCTACTACTACTACTGCTACTACTGCTACTGATACTACAACTACTACTACTACTGATACTACTACTACTATTACTACTACTACTACTACCACTACTACTACTACTACTACTGCTACTACTACTGATACTACTACTACAACTGCTACTACTACTACTGCTACTACTACAACTACTACTACCACTACTGATACTACTACTACTACTACTACCGCCACTACTACTACTACTACTACTTTTACTACTGCTACCACTACCACCACTACTACTACTGTTACTACTACTACTGCTACCACTACTACTGATACTACTACTATTACTACTACTGATACTACTACTACTATTACTACTACTGATACTACTACTACTACTACTACTACCACTACTACTACTACTACTACTACTGATACTACTACTACTACTACCACTACTACTGCTGATACTACTACCACCACTACTACTAATACTGATACTACTACTACTACTACCACTACTACTACTACTACTATTACTACTACTGCTACCACTACCACCACTACTACTACTGATACTACTACTACTACTGATACTACTACTATTACTACTACTGATACTACTACTACTACTACTGATACTACTACTACTACTACTACCACTACTACTGATACTACTACTACCACCACTACTATTACTGATACTACTACTACTGATACTACTACTACTACTACTACTACCACTACTACTACTGATACTACTACTACTACCACTCCTACTACCTCTCTCTCCTGAAACACATTGTGTTGCATTACATACCTGAAATATGCTGTATAAATAAAGCTTGATTTGAAGAAGCCATTTCAGGCTAGCTTGTCTAGCCATATTATCTTGTCTAACTATATTATCTTGTCTAACTATATTATCTTGTCTAACTATATTATCTTGTCTAACCATATCTTGTCTAACTATATTATCTTGTCTAACTATATTATCTTGTCTAGCCATATTATCTTGTCTAACTATATTATCTTGTCTAACTATATTATCTTGTCTAACCATATCTTGTCTAACTATATTATCTTGTCTAACTATATTATCTTGTCTAACTATATTATCTTGTCTAACTATATTATCTTGTCTAGCCATATTATCTTGTCTAACTATATTATCTTGTCGAAGTATTTTATCTTGTCTAACTATATTATCTTGTCTAACTATATTATCTTGTCTAACTATTCTATCTTGTCTAACTATATTATCTTGTCTAACTACAGTGGGGCAAAAAAGTATTTAGTCAGCCACCAATTGTGCAAGTTCTCCCACTTAAAAAGATGGTGGAAAATAAGTGGTAATCCACCTGATCTCTCTGTGATGTCACACTGTGGTATTCCACCTGATCTCTCTGTGATGTCACACTGTGGTATTCCACCTGATCTCTCTGTGATGTCACACTGTGGTATTCCACCTGATCTCTCTGTGATGTCACACTGTGGTATTCCACCTGATCTCTCTGTGATGTCACACTGTGGTATTCCACCTGATCTCTCTGTGATGTCACACTGTGGTATTCCACCTGATCTCTCTGTGATTTCACACTGTGGTATTCCACCTGATCTCTCTGTGATGTCACAGATATGGGAGTTTATCAATGTTTGATTTGTTTTTTCAAATTCTTTGTGGATCTGTGTAATCTGAGGGAAATATGTGTCTCTAATATGGTCATACATTGGGCAGGAGGTGAGGAAGTGCAGCTCAGTTTCCACCTCATTTTGTTGGCAGTGTTGCACATAGTCTGTCTTCTCTTGAGAGCCAGGTCTGTCTGTCTGTCTGTCTGCCTCTCTCTCCCTCCAGACATTAGACCAGCCAGCCCCTCTCCCTCCAGACAGTAGAACAGCCAGCCCCTGTCCTCCTCTCTCTCCCTCCAGACAGTAGACCAGCCAGCCCCTCTCTCCTCTCCCTCCAGACAGTAGACCAGCCAGCCCCTCTCCTCCTCTCTCTCCCTCCAGACAGTAGACCAGCCAGCCCCTCTCCTCCTCTCTCTCCCTCCAGACAGTAGACCAGCCAGCCCCTCTCCTTCTCTCTCTCCCTCCAGACAGTAGACCAGCCAGCCCCTCTCCTTCTCTCTCTCCCTCCAGACAGTAGACCAGCCAGCCCCTGTCCTCCTCTCTCCCTCCAGACAGTAGACCAGCCAGCCCCTCTCCTTCACTCTCTCTCTCCAGACAGTAGACCAGCCAGCCCCTCTCCTCCTCTCTCTCCCTCCAGACAGTAGACCAGCCAGCCCCTCTCCTCCTCTCTCTCCCTCCAGACAGTAGACCAGCCAGTCCCTCTCCT
The DNA here is from genome assembly GCF_057628025.1 of Oncorhynchus mykiss. NCBI lineage: Eukaryota > Metazoa > Chordata > Actinopteri > Salmoniformes > Salmonidae > Oncorhynchus > Oncorhynchus mykiss. The sequence continues at coordinate 432,287 of NW_028322092.1, forward strand.
TCTCTCTCTCCCTCCAGACAGTAGAACAGCCAGCCCCTCTCCTCTCCCTCCCTCCAGACAGTAGACCAGCCAGCCCCTCTCCTTCTCTCTCTCTCCCTCCAGACAGTAGAACAGCCAGCCCCTCTCCTCTCCCTCCCTCCAGACAGTAGACCAGCCAGCCCCTCTCCTTCTCTCTCTCTCCCTCCAGACAGTAGAACAGCCAGCCCCTCTCCTCTCCCTCCCTCCAGACAGTAGACCAGCCAGCCCCTCTCCTTCTCTCTCTCTCCCTCCAGACAGTAGACCAGCCAGCCCCTCTCCTCCTCTCTCTCCCTCCAGACAGTAGACCAGCCAGTCCCTCTCCTCCTCTCTCTCCCTCCAGACAGTAGAACAGCCAGCCCCTGTCCTCCTCTCTCTCCATCCAGACAGTAGACCAGCCAGCCCCTCTCTCCTCTCCCTCCAGACAGTAGACCAGCCAGCCCCTCTCCTCCTCTCTCTCCCTCCAGACAGTAGACCAGCCAGCCCCTCTCCTCCTCTCTCTCCCTCCAGACAGTAGACCAGCCAGCCCCTCTCCTTCTCTCTCTCCCTCCAGACAGTAGACCAGCCAGCCCCTCTCCTTCTCTCTCTCCCTCCAGACAGTAGACCAGCCAGCCCCTGTCCTCCTCTCTCCCTCCAGACAGTAGACCAGCCAGCCCCTCTCCTTCACTCTCTCTCTCCAGACAGTAGACCAGCCAGCCCCTCTCCTCCTCTCTCTCCCTCCAGACAGTAGACCAGCCAGTCCCTCTCCTTCTCTCTCTCCCTCCAGACAGTAGAACAGCCAGCCCCTCTCCTCTCCCTCCCTCCAGACAGTAGACCAGCCAGCCCCTCTCCTTCTCTCTCTCTCCCTCCAGACAGTAGAACAGCCAGCCCCTCTCCTCTCCCTCCCTCCAGACAGTAGACCAGCCAGCCCCTCTCCTTCTCTCTCTCTCCCTCCAGACAGTAGAACAGCCAGCCCCTCTCCTCTCCCTCCCTCCAGACAGTAGACCAGCCAGCCCCTCTCCTTCTCTCTCTCTCCCTCCAGACAGTAGACCAGCCAGCCCCTCTCCTCCTCTCTCTCCCTCCAGACAGTAGACCAGCCAGTCCCTCTCCTCCTCTCTCTCCCTCCAGACAGTAGACCAGCCAGTCCCTCTCCTTCTCTCTCTCCCTCCAGACAGTAGACCAGCCTTTCTCTCCTTCTCCTGGGCCCTCAGGTCAGCAGTCAGCTGGAAGGGGGGGGGGGGGGGGGGGGGCTTCACCAGACCAGACATTTCAATTGGAGTCATTTAGCAGAAGCTTTTATCCAGAGAGATATAAAGTTGTGAGTGCCTGCATTTTGTACAGACACACTACTCTCCCTCCCTCCATACAATAGACCAGTCAGCCCCTATTCCTCTCACTCTCCCTCCAGACAATAGACCAGCCAGCCCCTCTTCCTCTGTGTCTCTCCCTCTGCCCCAGGGGCCTGGGGTCAGCAGTCAGCTGGTGGGGGGAGGGGGGGTAGTCTAGAGCTGCCAGACAGCGGGGGAGGAGGCTGTAGTCTGGGGGGAGAGGTGGTTGAGATTCAGACACCCTCTGAATCACTGATGAAGACAGAGGACGACTCCAGACACCACAAATATCCCAGATCAGCCAAATGGTAAACTAGTACCAAGTCGTACCCTACACTATAGGGAATAGGGTGCCGATTGGGATGCACACAGGGCATTATAGAGTTACAACAGTACTAAGACAACCCAGTGTGTGTTATCTGTTACGTACAGGGCATTATAGAGTTACAACAGTACTAAGACAACCCAGTGTGTGTTATCTGTACAGGGCATTATAGAGTTACAACAGTACTAAGACAACCCAGTGGGTGTTATCTGTACAGGGCATTATAGAGTTACAACAGTACTAAGACAACCCAGTGGGTGTTATCTGTACAGGGCATTATAGAGTTACAACAGTACCAAGACAACCCAGTGTGTGTTATCTGTACAGGGCATTATAGAGTTACAACAGTACTAAGAAAACCCAGTGTGTGTTATCTGTACAGGGCATTATAGAGTTACAACAGTACTAAGACAACCCAGTGGGTGTTATCTATACAGGGCATTATAGAGTTACAACAGTACTAAGACAACCCAGTGTGTGTTATCTGTACAGGGCATTATAGAGTTACAACAGTACTAAGACAACCCAGTGGGTGTTATCTGTACAGGGCATTATAGAGTTACAACAGTACTAAGACAACCCAGTGGGTGTTATCTGTACAGGGCATTATAGAGTTACAACAGTACTAAGACAACCCAGTGGGTGTTATCTGTACAGGGCATTATAGAGTTACAACAGTACTAAGACAACCCAGTGTGTGTTATCTGTACAGGGCATTATAGAGTTACAACAGTACTAAGACAACCCAGTGGGTGTTATCTGTCACGTACAGGGCCCAGTGAGAGGATCTCCTGTTACGTACAGGGCCCAGTGAGAGTATCTCCTATCTGTTACGTACAGGGCCCAGTGAGAGGATCGCCTATCTGTTACGTACAGGGCCCAGTGAGAGGATCTCCTATCTGTTACGTACAGGGCCCAGTGAGAGGATCTCCTGTTACGTACAGGGCCCAGTGAGAGTATCTCCTATCTGTTACGTACAGGGCCCAGTGAGAGTATCTCCTATCTGTTACGTACAGGGCCCAGTGAGAGGATCGCCTATCTGTTACGTACAGGGCCCAGTGAGAGTATCTCCTATCTGTTACGTACAGGGCCCAGTGAGAGGATCGCCTATCTGTTACGTACAGGGCCCAGTGAGAGTATCTCCTATCTGTTACGTACAGGGCCCAGTGAGAGGATCGCCTATCTGTTACGTACAGGGCCCAGTGAGAGGATCTCCTATCTGTTACGTACAGGGCCCAGTGAGAGGATCTCACATCTGTTACGTACAGGGCCCAGTGAGAGGATCTCACATCTGTTACGTACAGGGCCCAGTGAGAGGATCTCCTATCTGTTACGTACAGGGCCCAGTGAGAGGATCTCCTATCTGTTACGTACAGGGCCCAGTGAGAGGATCTCCTATCTGTTACGTACAGGGCACAGTGAGAGGATCTCCTATCTGTTACGTACAGGGCCCAGTGAGAGGATCTCCTATCTGTTACGTACAGGGCCCAGTGAGAGGATCTCATATCTGTAATGTTAGTAAGAAGGAGAGAGGAGCGACCCAGAGACCAGGTTGCAATGTCCTGTAAGTAGAGAGGAGAGACCAGGTTGTAATGTCCTGTAAGTAGAGAGGAGAGACCAGGTTGTAATGTCCTGTAAGTAGAGAGGAGAGACCCAGAGACCAGGTTGTAATGTCCTGTAAGTAGAGAGGAGCGACCCAGAGACCAGGTTGTAATGTCCTGTAAGTAGAGAGGAGCGACCAGGTTGTAATGTCCTGTAAGTAGAGAGGAGAGACCAGGTTGTAATGTCCTGTAAGTAGAGAGGAGAGACCTGGTTGTAATGTCCTGTAAGTAGAGAGGAGAGACCAGGTTGTAATGTCCTGTAAGTAGAGAGGAGAGACCAGGTTGTAATGTCCTGTAAGTAGAGAGGAGAGACCAGGTTGTAATGTCCTGTAAGTAGAGAGGAGAGACCAGGTTGTAATGTCCTGTAAGTAGAGAGGAGAGACCAGGTTGTAATGTCCTGTAAGTAGAGAGGAGAGACCAGGTTGTAATGTCCTGTAAGGAGGACAGAGGAGAGACCAGGTTGTAATGTCCTGTAAGGAGAGAGGAAAGACCAGGCTGTAATGTCCTGTAAGGAGAGAGGAGAGACCAGGTTGTAATGTCCTGTAAGGAGGACAGAGGAGAGACCAGGTTGTAATGTCCTGTAAGGAGAGAGGAGAGACCAGGTTGTAATGTCCTGTAAGGAGGACAGAGGAGAGACCAGGTTGTAATGTCCTGTAAGGAGGACAGAGGAGAGACCAGGTTGTAATGTCCTGTAAGGAGGACAGAGGAGAGAGGAGAGAGGGGAGAGGAGAGAGGAGAGAGGGGAGAGGAGAGAGGAGAGAGGGGAGAGGAGAGAGGAGAGAGGAGAGAGGGGAGAGGAAATGCACTACGTTTGACCACTACTTTTGACCTGACCACCAACCAAGAATTCACAAAATGGGACAAACACCAAATTGAGACTATGCATGCAGAATTCTGCTAAAATATCCTCAGTGTACAACGTAAAACACCAAATAATGCATGCAGAGCAGAATTAGGCCGATACCCGCTAATTATCAAAATCCAGAAAAGAGCCGTTAAATTCTACAACGACCTAAAAGGAAGCGATGCCCAAACCTTCCACAACAAAGCCATCACCTACAGAGAGATGAACCTGGAGAAGAGTCCCCTAAGCAAGCTGGTCCTGGGACTCTGTTCACAAACACACCCCACAGAGCCTCAGGACAGCAGCACAATTAGACCCAACCAAATCATGAGAAAACAAAAAGATAATTACTTGACACATTGGAAAGAATGTGAAAAACGGAGCAAACTAGAATGTTATTTGGCCCTAAACAGAGAGGACACAGCGGAACTAAATACCTGACCACTGTGACTGACCCTAAACAGAGAGGACAAAGTGGCAGAATACCTGACCACAGTGACTGACCCTAAACAGAGAGGACACAGTGACTGACCCTAAACAGAGAGGACACAGTGGCAGAATACCTGACCACTGTGACTGACCCTAAACAGAGAGGACACAGTGGCAGAATACCTGACCACTGTGACTGACCCTAAACAGAGAGGACACAGTGGCAGAATACCTGACCACTGTGACTGACCCTAAACAGAGAGTGGCAGAATACCTGTCCACTGTGACTGACCCTAAACAGAGAGTGGCAGAATACCTAACCACTGTGACTGACCCTAAACAGAGAGGACACAGTGGCAGAATACCTGACCACTGTGACTGACCCTAAACAGAGAGGACACAGTGGCAGAATAGACAGTCTGTATATTTCAGACAGCGTTATCGTCTCAGACAGCGTTGTCACCTCAGACAGCGTTGTCGTCTCAGACAGCGTTATCGTCTCAGACAGCGTTGTCGTCTCAGACAGCGTTATCATCTCAGACAGCGTTGTCATCTCAGACAGCGTTGTCATCTCAGACAGCGTTGTCATCTCAGACAGCGTTGTCGTCTCAGACAGCGTTATCGTCTCAGACAGCGTTGTCATCTCAGACAGCGTTGTCATCTCAGACAGCGTTGTCGTCTCAGACAGCGTTATCGTCTCAGACAGCGTTGTCGTCTCAGACAGCGTTGTCATCTCAGACAGCGTTATCATCTCAGACAGCGTTGTCATCTCAGACAGCGTTGTCATCTCAGACAGCGTTATCGTCTCAGACAGCGTTGTCATCTCAGACAGCGTTGTCATCTCAGACAGCGTTGTCGTCTCAGACAGCGTTATCATCTCAGACAGCATTATCATCTCAGACAGCGTTGCCAGACCCCACAGAGCCAGACAGCGTTGTCATCTCAGACCGCGTTGTCATCTCAGACCATCTAGAGAGTAAATAGCTGTTGACCCTCCGAGACATCAGACACACACACCCCTCTCTAGTCTGACTAATGGCCTGTCACACACCACAGACACACAGGGGAAGGTTGGGAACAAGTAGAGGGAGTGGGTGGTGAGGAACCCAGACACAAAGGGAGGGAGCCCAGTCACTGGCTGGCTGGCTGCCTGTAGCATGTCTCAGCAAGCAGGAACCAGTCTGAGGTCTGAGACAAGAGGACGTGACGTGAGGGCGGACCTCTCCTCTTCTCTGCCTAGTGCCTCAGCCTGCTCCTTGACCCCCATAGACAAGCAGCTCTTTCTAATTGTCATACCGTATCCCCTGGCTGTAGTCCTCTGTAACAACCGTACACTCTGAAGGGCTCCAAAAGGGTTATTCGGCTGTCCCCGTAGGAAAACCCTTCTGGGTTCCGAGGATAACTATTTGGGGTTCCATGTAGAACCCTCTGTGCAAAGGACCACACTGCAGACCATAAAACACAGACACAGAGACAGAGACAGGCACAGAGACAGACCCAGACCACACTATAGCCCACAGCGCCCCTGGCTCTTGGCTATAGTGGGGTCTGGCTCTGTGGGCTATAGTGTGGTCTGGCACTGTGGGCTATAGTGGAGTCTGACTCTGTGGGCTATAGTGGAGTCTGACTCTGTGGGCTATAGTGTGGTCTGGCTCTGTGGGCTATAGTGTGGTCTGGCTCTGTGGGCTATAGTGTGGTCTGGCTCTGTGGGCTATAGTGTGGTCTGACTCTGTGTCTGACTCTGTGGGCTATAGTGGGGGTCTGGCTCTGGGCTATAGTGTGGTCTGACTCTGTGTCTGGCTCTGTGGGCTACTATAGCCCACAGAGCCAGACCCCACAGAGCCAGACCACACTATAGCCCACAGAGCCAGAACACACTATAGCCCACAGAGCCAGACCACACTATAGCCCACAGAGCCAGACCACACTATAGCCCACAGAGCCAGACCCCACTATAGCCCACAGAGCCAGACCACACTATAGCCCACAGAGTCAGACCCCACTATAGCCCACAGAGCCAGACCACACTATAGCCCACAGAGCCAGACCCCACTATAGCCCACAGAGCCAGACCACACTATAGCCCACAGAGCCAGACCACACTATAGCCCACAGAGCCAGACCACACTATAGCCCACAGAGCCAGACCACACTATAGCCCACAGAGCCAGACCACACTATAGCCCACAGAGCCAGACCACACTATAGCCCACAGAGCCAGACCCCACTATAGCCCACAGAGCCAGAACACACTATAGCCCACAGAGCCAGACTACACTATAGCCCACAGAGCCAGACCCCACTATAGCCCACAGAGCCAGACCCCACTATAGCCCACAGAGCCAGACCCCACTATAGCCCACAGAGCCAGACCCCACAGAGCCAGACCCCACTATAGCCCACAGAGCCAGACCCCACAGAGCCAGACCCCACTATAGCCCACAGAGCCAAAAAGGAGCCAGGCTGAAAGTACTGAACAAAACAAAGCTCCATTGAGAGTCAAACCAAAGAAGTGAAACTAATGTCAGTTAGTAACACAGAGCTGGATTTGACTTCAGCTCTCTGGTTTAGAATGAATGTACAAGAGACTCATTATGGAACATTACTAACAGAAACACACTGTCTAACTCCATGAACACCAACACACACCACAACCAGCACTGGGCATGGGAGTGAGGGATCCTAACTAGTATTGGACAGGGGAGTGAGGGATCCTAACTAGTCTTGGACAGGGGAGTGAGGGATCCGAACTAATATTGGACAGGGGAGTGAGGGATCCTAACGAGTATTGGACAGGGGAGTGAGGGATCCTAACGAGTATTGGACAGGGGAGTGAGGGATCCTAACTAATATTGGTATGGGAGTGAGGGATCCTAACTAGTATTGGACAGGGGAGTGAGGGATCCTAACTTGTATTGGACAGGGGAGTGAGGGATCCTAACTAGTATTGGACAGGGGAGTGAGGGATCCTAACTAATATTGGACAGGGGAGTGAGGGAACCTAACTAATATTGATATGGGAGTGAGGGATCCAAACTAATTTTGGACAGGGGAGTGAGGGATCCTAACTAATATTGGTATGGGAGTGAGGGTCAACTAGTGAGCCTCCTCAACACCTGAACAAACTATAACATTGACACCAGTCAGGACGTGGTCTACAGGATGATGTCTGTCTGACAACAGAGGACCTGGTCTACAGGATGATGGCTGTCTGACAACAGAAGACAACAGAGGACCTGGTCTACAGGATGATGGCTGTCTGACACCAGAGGACCTGGTCTACAGGATGATGGCTGTCTGACACCAGAGGACCTGGTCTACAGGATGATGGCTGTCTGACAACAGAAGACACCAGAGGACCTGGTCTACAGGATGATGGCTGTCTGACAACAGAGGACCTGGTCTACAGGATGATGGCTGTCTGACAACAGAGGACCTGGTCTACAGGATGATGGTTGTCTGACAACAGAAGACACCAGAGGACCTGGTCTACAGGATGATGGCTGTCTGACAACAGAAGACACCAGAGGACCTGGTCTACAGGATGATGGCTGTCTGACAACAGAAGACACCAGAGGACCTGGTCTACAGGATGATGGCTGTCTGACAACAGAAGACACCAGAGGACCTGGTCTACAGGATGATGGCTGTCTGACAACAGAGGACCTGGTCTACAGGATGATGACTGTCTGACACCAGAGGACGTGGTCTACAGGATGATGGCTGTCTGACAACAGAGGACGTGGTCTACAGGTGATGGCTGTCTGACACCAGAGGACGCGGTCTACAGGATGATGGCTGTCTGACAACAGAAGACACAAGAGGACGTGGTCTACAGGATGATGGCTGTCTGACAACAGAGGACCTGGTCTACAGGATGATGGCTGTCTGACACCAGAGGACGTGGTCTACAGGATGATGGCTGTCTGACAAGAGAAGACAACAGAGGACCTGGTCTACAGGATGATGGCTGTCTGACAACAGAAGACACCAGAGGACGTGGTCTACAGGATGATGGCTGTCTGACACCAGAGGACCTGGTCTACAGGTGATGGCTGTCTGACACCAGAGGACGTGGTCTACAGGATGATGGCTGTCTGACAACAGAGGACCTGGTCTACAGGATGATGGCTGTCTGACACCAGAGGACCTGGTCTACAGGATGATGGCTATCTGACAACAGAGGACGTGGTCTACAGGATGATGGCTGTCTGACACCAGAGGACCTGGTCTACAGAATGATGGCTGTCTGACAACAGAGACACCAGAGGACCTGGTCTACAGGATGATGGCTGTCTGACAACAGAAGACAATTCAATAAACAGGAGACTTCTTCCGAAGGAACAACAACAACAACAAACATTATCTATGGTCTATTTATTCTATGGTCTATTTATTCTCAATTCTCGACCATAGCAGACAGCACCAGACCAGACAAACCATAGCAGACAGACCATAGCAGACAGCACCAGACCAGACAGACCATAGCAGACAGCACCAGGCCAGACAGACCATGGCAGACAGCACCAGGCCAGACAGACCATGGCAGACAGCACCAGGCCAGACAGACCATGGCACACAGCACCAGACCAGACAGACCATAGCAGACAGCACCAGACCAGATAGACAATAGCAGACAGCACCAGGCAAGAGAGACCATAGCAGACAACACCAGGCCAGACAGACCATAGCAGACAGCACAATACCAGACAGACCATAGCAGACAGCACCAGACCAGACATACCATAGCAGACAGCACCAGACCAGACATACCATAGCAGACAGCACCAGACCAGACAGACCATAGCAGACAGCACCAGACCAGACAGACCATAGCAGACAGCACCTGGCCAGACAGCAACAGGCCAGACAGACCAGGGCAGACAGCACCAGACTAGACAGACCATAGCAGACAGCACCAGACCAGACAGACCATAGCAGACAGCACCAGACCAGACAGACCATAGCAGACAGCATCAGACAAGACAGCATCAGACCAGACAGACCATAGCAGACAGCACCAGACCAGACAAACCATAGCAGACAGACCATAGCAGACAGCACCAGACCAGACAGACCATAGCAGACAGCACCAGGCCAGACAGACCATGGCAGACAGCACCAGGCCAGACAGACCATGGCAGACAGCACCAGGCCAGACAGACCATGGCAGACAGCACCAGACCAGACAGACAATAGCAGACAGCACCAGGCCAGACAGACCATAGCAGACAGCACCAGACCAGACAGACCATAGCAGACAGCAATAGACCAGACAGACCATAGCAGACAGCACCAGGCCAGACAGACCATGGCAGACAGCCCCAGACCAGACATACCATAGCAGACAGACCATAGCAGACAACACCAGACCAGACAGACCCTAGCAGACAGACCATAGCAGACAGCACCAGACCAGACAGACCATGGCAGACAGCAACAGACCAGACAAACCATAGCAGACAGCACCAGGCCAGACAAACCATAGCAGAAAGCACCAGACCAGACAAACCATAGCAGACAGATCATAGCAGACAGCACCAGACCAGACAGACCATAGCAGACAGCACCAGGCCAGACAGACCATAGCAGACAGCACCAGGCCAGACAGACCATAGCAGACAGCACCAGACCAGACAGACCATAGCAGACAGCACCAGGCCAGACAGACCATAGCAGACAGCACCAGGCTAGACAGACCATGGCAGACAGCACCAGACCAGACAGACAATAGCAGACAGCACCAGGCCAGACAGACCATAGCAGACAGCACCAGACCAGACAGACCATAGCAGACAGCACCAGGCTAGACAGACCATAACAGACAGCACCAGACCAGACAGACAATAGCAGACAGCACCAGGCCAGACAGACCATAGCAGACAGCACCAGACCAGACAGACCATAGCAGACAGCACCAGACCAGACAAACCAGACCAGACAGACCATAGCAGACAGACCATAGCAGACAGCACCAGGCTAGACAGACCATAACAGACAGCACCAGACCAGACAGACAATAGCAGACAGCACCAGGCCAGACAGACCATAGCAGACAGCACCAGACCAGACAGACCATAGCAGACAGCACCAGACCAGACAAACCATAGCAGACAGACCATAGCAGACAGACAATAGCAGACAGCACCAGACAGCACCAGACCAGACAGACCATAGCAGACAGCACCAGACCAGACCAGACAGACCATAGCAGACAGCACCAGACAGCACCAGACCAGACAGACCATAGCAGACAGCACCAGACCAGACAGACCATAGCAGACAGCACCAGACCAGACAGACCATAGCAGACAGACAATAGCAGACAGCCCAGACCAGACAGACCATAGCAGACAGACACAGACCAGACAGACCACAGCAGACAGACCATAGCAGACAGCACCAGACCAGACAGACCATAGCAGACAGACACAGACCAGCCAGACCACAGCAGACAGCACCAGACCAGACAGACCATAGCAGACAGCACCAGACCAGACAGACCATAGCAGACAGACAATAGCAGACAGCACCAGACCAGACAAACCATAGCAGACAGACCATAGCAGACAGCACCAGACAGCACCAGACCAGACAGACCATGGCAGACAGCACCAGACCAGACAGCACCAGACCAGACAGACCATAGCAGACAGACCATAGCAGACAGCACCAGACCAGACAAACCATAGCAGACAAACCATAGCAGACAGCACCAGACCAGACAGACCATAGCAGACAGCACCAGGCCAGACAGACCATAGCAGACAGCACCAGGCCAGACAGACCATAGCAGACAGCACCAGACCAGACATACCATAGCAGACAGCACCAGGCCAGACAGACCATAGCAGACAGCACCAGGCTAGACAGACCATAACAGACAGCACCAGACCAGACAGACAATAGCAGACAGCACCAGGCCAGACAGACCATAGCAGACAGCACCAGACCAGACAGACCATAGCAGACAGCACCAGACCAGACAAACCATAGCAGACAAACCATAGCAGACAGACAATAGCAGACAGCACCAGACAGCACCAGACCAGACAGACCATAGCAGACAGCACCAGACAAGACAGCACCAGACCAGACAGACCATAGCAGACAGACCATAGCAGACAGCACCAGGCTAGACAGACCATAACAGACAGCACCAGACCAGACAGACAATAGCAGACAGCACCAGGCCAGACAGACCATAGCAGACAGCACCAGACCAGACAGACCATAGCAGACAGCACCAGACCAGACAAACCATAGCAGACAGACCATAGCAGACAGACAATAGCAGACAGCACCAGACAGCACCAGACCAGACAGACCATAGCAGACAGCACCAGACCAGACAGCACCAGACCAGACAGACCATAGCAGACAGCACCAGACAGCACCAGACCAGACAGACCATAGCAGACAGCACCAGACCAGACAGACCATAGCAGACAGCACCAGACCAGACAGACCATAGCAGACAGACAATAGCAGACAGCACCAGACCAGACAGACACAGACCAGACAGACCACAGCAGACAGACCATAGCAGACAGCACCAGACCAGACAGACCATAGCAGACAGACACAGACCAGACAGACCACAGCAGACAGCACCAGACCAGACAGACCATAGCAGACAACACCAGACCAGACAGACCATAGCAGACAGACAATAGCAGACAGCACCAGACCAGACAGACCATAGCAGACAGTGACAGTGGTCTGTTGGTTACATGATGGCGTCAGTTCATCCCAGCCTAACTGCCAAATCACCATCTAATATATCCTGCTGTCTGGCCCTGGTCCCAGGGGAAATGACTGTCTGTCTGTCTGTCTGGCCCTGGTCCCAGGGGAAATGACTGTCTGTCTGGCCCTGGTCCCAGGGGAAATGACTGTCTGTCTGGCCCTGGTCCCAGGGGAAATGACTGTCTGGCTGGCCCTGGTCCCAGGGGAAATGACTGTCTGTCTGTCTGTCTGGCCCTGGTCCCAGGGGAAATGACTGTCTGTCTGGCCCTGGTCCCAGGGGAAATGACTGTCTGTCTGGCCCTGGTCCCAGGGGAAATGACTGTCTGGCTGGCCCTGGTCCCAGGGGAAATGACTGTCTGTCTGGCCCTGGTCCCAGGGGAAATGACTGTCTGCCTGTCTGGCCCTGGTCCCAGGGGAAATGTCTGTCTGTCTGTCTGGCCCTGGTCCCAGGGGAAATTACTGTCTGTCTGTCTGGTCCTGGTCCCAGGGGAAATGACTGTCTGTCTGGCCCTGGTCCCAGGGGAAATGACTGTCTGCCTGTCTGGCCCTGGTCCCAGGGGAAATGTCTGTCTGTCTGTCTGGCCCTGGTCCCAGGGGAAATTACTGTCTGTCTGTCTGGTCCTGGTCCCAGGGGAAATGACTGTCTGTCTGGCCCTGGTCCCAGGGGAAATTACTGTCTGTCTGTCTGGCCCTGGTCCCAGGGGAAATGACTGTCTGCCTGTCTGGCCCTGGTCCCAGGGGAAATGACTGTCTGCCTGTCTGGCCCTGGTCCCAGGGGAAATGACTGTCTGCCTGTCTGGCCCTGGTCCCAGGGGAAATGACTGTCTGTCTGGCCCTGGTCCCAGGGGAAATGACTGTCTGTCTGGCCCTGGTCCCAGGGGAAATGACTGTCTGTCTGTCTGGCCCTGGTCCCAGGGGAAACGACTGTCTGCCTGTCTGGCCCTGGTCCCAGGGGAAATGACTGTCTGCCTGTCTGGCCCTGGTCCCAGGGGAAATGACTGTCTGCCTGTCTGGCCCTGGTCCCAGGGGAAATGACTGTCTGCCTGTCTGGCCCTGGTCCCAGGGGAAATGACTGTCTGTCTGGCCCTGGTCCCAGGGGAAATGACTGTCTGTCTGGCCCTGGTCCCAGGGGAAATGACTGTCTGTCTGTCTGGCCCTGGTCCCAGGGGAAATGACTGTCTGCCTGTCTGGCCCTGGTCCCAGGGGAAATGACTGTCTGCCTGTCTGGCCCTGGTCCCAGGGGAAATTACTGTCTGTCTGTCTGGTCCTGGTCCCAGGGGAAATGACTGTCTGTCTGGCCCTGGTCCCAGGGGAAATTACTGTCTGTCTGTCTGGCCCTGGTCCCAGGGGAAATGACTGTCTGCCTGTCTGGCCCTGGTCCCAGGGGAAATGACTGTCTGTCTGTCTGGCCCTGGTCCCAGGGGAAATGACTGTCTGCCTGTCTGGCCCTGGTCCCAGGGGAAATGACTGTCTGTCTGGCCCTGGTCCCAGGGGAAATGACTGTCTGTCTGTCTGGCCCTGGTCCCAGGGGAAATTACTGTCTGCCTGTCTGGCCCTGGTCCCAGGGGAAATGACTGTCTGTCTGTCTGGCCCTGGTCCCAGGGGAAATGACTGTCTGCCTGTCTGGCCCTGGTCCCAGGGGAAATGACTGTCTGCCTGTCTGGCCCTGGTCCCAGGGGAAATGACTGTCTGCCTGTCTGGCCCTGGTCCCGGGGGAAATGACTGTCTGCCTGTCTGGCCCTGGTCCCAGGGGAAATGACTGTCTGCCTGTCTGGCCCTGGTCCCAGGGGAAATGACTGTCTGCCTGTCTGGCCCTGGTCCCAGGGGAAATGACTGTCTGCCTGTCTGGCCCTGGTCCCAGGGGAAATGACTGTCTGCCTGTCTGGTCCTGGTCCCAGGGGAAATGACTGTCTGCCTGTCTGGCCCTGGTCCCAGGGGAAATGACTGTCTGTCTGTCTGGCCCTGGTCCCAGGGGAAATGACTGTCTGCCTGTCTGGCCCTGGTCCCAGGGGAAATGACTGTCTGCCTGTCTGGCCCTGGTCCCAGGGGAAATTACTGTCTGCCTGTCTGGCCCTGGTCCCAGGGGAAATTACTGTCTGTCTGTCTGGCCCTGGTCCCAGGGGAAATTACTGTCTGCCTGTCTGGCCCTGGTCCCAGGGGAAATGACTGTCTGCCTGGCCCTGGTCCCAGGGGAAATGACTGTCTGCCTGGCCCTGGTCCCAGGGGAAATGACTGTCTGCCTGTCTGGCCCTGGTCCCAGGGGAAATGACTGTCTGCCTGTCTGGCCCTGGTCCCAGGGGAAATGACTGTCTGCCTGGCCCTGGTCCCAGGTGAAATGACTGTCTGCCTGGCCCTGGTCCCAGGGGAAATGACTGTCTGCCTGTCTGGCCCTGGTCCCAGGGGAAATGACTGTCTGTCTGTCTGGCTCTGGTCCCAGGGGAAATGACTGTCTGTCTGTCTGGCCCTGGTCCCAGGGGAAATGACTGTCTGTCTGTCTGGCCCTGGTCCCAGGGGAAATGACTGTCTGCCTGTCTGGCCCTGGTCCCAGGGGAAATGACTGTCTGTCTGTCTGGCCCTGGTCCCAGGGGAAATGACTGTCTGCCTGTCTGGTCCTGGTCCCAGGGGAAATGACTGTCTGCCTGTCTGGCCCTGGTCCCAGGGGAAATGACTGTCTGCCTGTCTGGCCCTGGTCCCAGGGGAAATGACTGTCTGTCTGTATGGCCCTGGTCCCAGGGGAAATGACTGTCTGCCTGTCTGGCCCTGGTCCCAGGGGAAATTACTGTCTGCCTGTCTGGTCCTGGTCCCAGGGGAAATGACTGTCTGCCTGTCTGGCCCTGGTCCCAGGGGAAATGACTGTCTGTCTGGCCCTGGTCCCAGGGGAAATGACTGTCTGTCTGGCCCTGGTCCCAGGGGAAATGACTGTCTGCCTGTCTGGCCCTGGTCCCAGGGGAAATGACTGTCTGTCTGGCCCTGGTCCCAGGGGAAATGACTGTCTGTCTGGCCCTGGTCCCAGGGGAAATGACTGTCTGCCTGTCTGGCCCTGGTCCCAGGGGAAATGACTGTCTGCCTGTCTGGCCCTGGTCCCAGGGGAAATTACTGTCTGTCTGTCTGGTTCTGGTCCCAGGGGAAATGACTGTCTGTCTGGCCCTGGTCCCAGGGGAAATTACTGTCTGTCTGTCTGGCCCTGGTCCCAGGGGAAATGACTGTCTGCCTGTCTGGCCCTGGTCCCAGGGGAAATGACTGTCTGCCTGTCTGGCCCTGGTCCCAGGGGAAATGACTGTCTGTTTGTCTGGCCCTGGTCCCAGGGGAAATGACTGTCTGCCTGTCTGGCCCTGGTCCCAGGGGAAATGACTGTCTGCCTGTCTGGCCCTGGTCCCAGGGGAAATTACTGTCTGCCTGTCTGGCCCTGGTCCCAGGGGAAATTACTGTCTGTCTGTCTGGCTGGCCCTGGTCGCAGGGGAAATAACACAACCCGTCTGTCTGTCTGTCACACAACACACTGTAACAGTCTGTCTGTCTGTCTGTCTAGTCTTGTCTTCTGCAATGAAATCAGTAGATCTGTCTACATTCCATTCAAACACCATCTCAACACAACAACATAACCCAGCAAGTCCCATGAAACTGTCTGTCTGTCTGTCACACAACCCGTCTGTCTGTCTGTCACACAACACACTGTAACGGTCTGTCTGTCTGTCTGTCACACAACCCGTCTGTCTGTCTGTCTGTCACACAACACACTGTCTGTCTGTCTGTCACACAACACACTGTCTGTCTGTCTGTCACACAACACACTGTCTGTCTGTCTGTCACACAACACACTGCATGTCTGTCTGTCACACAACACACTGTCTGTTTGTCTGTATGTCTGTCTGTCTGTCACACAACACACTGTCTGTCTGTCTGTCTGTCACACAACACACTGCACGTCTGTCTGTCTGTCTGTCTGTCTGTCACACAACACACTGTCTGTCTGTCTGTCACACAACACACTGTCTGTCTGTCTGTCACACAACACACTGCATGTCTGTCTGTCACACAACACACTGCATGTCTGTCTGTCACACAACACACTGCATGTCTGTCTGTCTGTCACACAGCACACTGTCTGTTTGTCTGTATGTCTGTCTGTCTGTAACACAACACACTGTCTGTCTGTAACACCATCTCAACACAACAACGTAACCCAGCAAGTCCCATGAAACTGTCAACAGGGTAATATATCTTCCTTCATAGCGTATTTCGTCTAAATGTTTTACAGTGTTGGAGTATGTGGCAGAAACTACTGCCAGTCTATGGCAATTACCGAACGACGACAGCAAGACGGTAACGTAACCATAAACGACTGACAGCGAACATACCAGAACACCAACCAAACACGGATATTTGACTGATAAAAAGTTCCCAAACCATAACCAAATTGTATTTAAATAATCCCCTACAATGTGTACCTCTCGCTTATAACACATCGTTGTTTACATGCGCGTAATCGATGCGTAAAAGGTAACATAGTGATAAATCACAGTAGAACAACAGACATCATTTCCAAAGAGGCATACGCGGTTTCCACTACAATACTACTTACATATCTCCATTCCCTCCGGCTGGGGACCGGTACAGTTACAGGAGCAAATGACATCAGAGTTGTTGTTGGGGCTGCCGGGTGCCGTTATGTTTTGCATGGGGCTACCCGGGAAAATGGGACCCCGGTAATAACACCGGACCGGGGAAGAGGCGCCGTGATCGGCCCTTCAAAACTTCCAGCCTGAGTCTGTCTCCGGTGCCCGTTCACATTCCCTTGAGTACAACATAATCCATATTGCTACCAAGTTAAAGTCATTTGTTTTAAAGTGTATCCGCATGCCATTTCTTCAGACTAGTACATTCTCAGACAGAGTGAGTAACGTTATCCGCCTGGCCGTGTAGTTCCTCTCTCTCTCCGCTGTACAGGGGAAAACACCTCTCCGATCGGTTGAAGGCTGGATGCACGGACTATGGCCCACCCCCAAACAAGGAAGCCACTCTCTTCAACCAGACGTGCAGGAGGGGAGAGGAGGAGGAGAGGAGGTTAGGGGCGACTCGGAACAGACTGGTGAGGTCGTGACAATAAGGGGTTTCGTTTATCTGGCCCGGGTTACCCCACTGGGAGGAGTTTACATCGGGTGAAATTGGATTGCATTGAGGCCCTTCGCTAGGGGGCCCGTGTAGGGGGGCCCGTGTAGGCGTGTTTTGCACTCTGTCTGTATGTCTGTCTGTTACACATCACAGTGGGCAAAGGGGGATACCTAGTCAGTTGTAAAGGGGGATACCTAGTCAGTTGTACACCTAATGCCTTCAACTGAAATGTGTCTTCTGCATTTAACCCAACCCCTCAATCAGAGAGGTGCGGGGAGCTGCCTTAATCGACATCCACGTCAACGGCGCCCAAGACTAACGGTCTGTCTAGTCTTCTATAATAACATCACACTGTAATGGTCTGTCTAGTCTTCTATAATAACATCACACTGTAATGGTCTGTCTAGTCTTCTATAATAACATCACACTGTAATGGTCTCTCTAGTCTTCTATAATAACATCACACTGTAATGGTCTGTCTTCTATAATAACATCACACTGTAACGGTCTGTCTAGTCTTCTATAATAACATCACACTGTAACGGTCTGTCTAGTCTTCTATAATAACATCACACTGTAATGGTCTGTCTAGTCTTCTATAATAACATCACACTGTAATGGTCTGTCTAGTCTTCTATAATAACATCACACTGTAACGGTCTGTCTAGTCTTCTATAATAACATCACACTGTAATGGTCTGTCTAGTCTTCTATAATAACATCACACTGTAATGGTCTGTCTAGTCTTCTATAATAACATCACACTGTAATGGTCTGTCTTCTATAATAACATCACACTGTAATGGTCTCTCTAGTCTTCTATAATAACATCACACTGTAATGGTCTGTCTTCTATAATAACATCACACTGTAATGGTCTGTCTAGTCTTCTATAAAAACATCACACTGTAATGGTCTGTCTATTTCAACTCGGGAACTCGGGCCTCTTTCCAGAGCTCCAACTTTCTGACCTGAAGATCACTGAAGTCATTAATTGACCTTATATTTTTCCAAGATCCCAGTTGTCTTGAAAGCACCAAAAGCCCACGGCAAAGTCAGCTCAAAACAAAGTTGAAGTGATGTAGGAGCAAGTGGAGTAATGAGTAGGATTCTCTGTTTCCAAATGCAAGTGGAGTAATGAGTAGGATTCTGTTTCCAAATGCAAGTGGAGTAATGAGTAGGATTCTGTTTCCAAATGCAAGTGGAGTAATGAGTAGGATTCTGTTTCCAAATGCACGTGGAGTAATGAGTAGGATTCTGTTTCCAAATGCAAGTGGAGTAATGAGTAGGATTCTGTTTCCAAATGCAAGTGGAGTAATGAGTAGGATTCTGTTTCCAAATGCAAGTGGAGTAATGAGTAGGATTCTCTGTTTCCAAATGCACGTGGAGTAATGAGTAGGATTCTGTTTCCAAATGCAAGTGGAGTAATGAGTAGGATTCTGTTTCCAAATGCAAGTGGAGTAATGAGTAGGATTCTCTGTTTCCAAATGCACGTGGAGTAATGAGTAGGATTCTGTTTCCAAATGCAAGTGGAGTAATGAGTAGGATTCTGTTTCCAAATGCAAGTGGAGTAATGAGTAGGATTCTGTGTTTCGAAACGCAGAAATGGTAGCAACTAGCTTTATCTGCCTTCCCAATGAAAACCAGGTAGAACATTCTAACATTTATTTGAATTGAAAATAGATGTAGGTTTGTGGACGATGCACCACGCTGGCTTGTTGACAAAATCACAAAGCAGCACAGGTCACTGTTCCATCTGATTAGGGAGCTCCTCCCCCTTTTACCCGATGATGTAACGGGTACTGCAGCACAGATCACTGTTCCATCTGATTAGGGAGCTCCTCCCCCTTTCACCTGATGATGTAACGGGTACTGCAGCACAGATCACTGTTCCATCTGATTAGGGAGCTCCTCCCCCTTTCACCCGATGATGTAACGGGTACTGCAGCACAGATCACTGTTCCATCTGATTAGGGAGCTCCTCCCCCTTTCACCTGATGATGTAACGGGTACTGCAGCACAGATCACTGTTCCATCTGATTAGGGAGCTCCTCCCCCTTTCACCCGATGATGTAACGGGTACTGCAGCACAGATCACTGTTCCATCTGATTAGGGAGCTCCTCCCCCTTTTACCCGATGATGTAACGGGTACTGCAGCACAGATCACTGTTCCATCTGATTAGGGAGCTCCTCCCCCTTTTACCCGATGATGTAACGGGTACTGCAGCACAGATCACTGTTCCATCTGATTAGGGAGCTCCTCCCCCTTTCACAGCATATTTGAATCCACCCAATCGTTTTGAACCCGGGCTCTGGCGAAGTTGGATCAAAACAAAAGTGACGTAAAAAGGATTCTTTGTTTTCACGTCAAAAAAGTGATGGATTTAGATATAGGGGAGGAGATGGTCGAACATTGAGGACTGTGGGAGAGTTAGAATGACACCAGTGGTATAATACGTGGCAGTCTAGGGTCACCTCAGGTCTAACCCTAACCCTAACCCCAGCTGGTCTAGGGTCACCTCAGGTCTAACCCTAACCCTCAGGTCTAACCCTAACCCCAGCTGGTCTAGGGTCACCTCAGGTCTAACCCTAACCCTCAGGTCTAACCCTAACCCCAGCTGGTCTAGGGTCACCTCAGGTCTAACCCTAACCCTCAGGTCTAACCCTAACCCCAGCTGGTCTAGGGTCACCTCAGGTCTAACCCTAACCCTCAGGTCTAACCCTAACCCCAGCTGGTCTAGGGTCACCTCAGGTCTAACCCTAACCCCAGCTGGTCTAGGGTCACCTCAGGTCTAACCCTGACCCTAACCCCAGCTGGTCTAGGGTCACCTCAGGTCTAACCCTGACCCTAACCCCAGCTGGTCTAGGGTCACCTCATGTCTAACCCTGACCCTAACCCCAGCTGGTCTAGTGTCACCTCAGGTCTAACCCTAACTCTCAGGTCTAACCCTAACCCTAGCTGGTCTAGGGTCACCTCAGGTCTAACCCTGACCCTAACCCCAGCTGGTCTAGGGTCACCTCAGGTCTAACCCTAACCCCAGCTGGTCTTGTGTCACCTCAGGTCTAGCCCTAACCCTCAGGTCTAACCCTGACCCTAACCCTCAGGTCTAACCCTAACCCTCAGGTCTAACCCTGACCCTAACCCTCAGGTCTAACCCTAACCCTCAGGTCTAACCCTGACCCTAACCACCCAGAGGTGTGACCCTGAGGTCTAACCCTGAGGTGACCCTGAGTTCTATCTCTGAGGTGACCCTGAGGTCTAACCCTGAGTTCTAACCCCGAGGTGACCCTGAGTTCAAACCCCGAGGTGACCCTGAGTTCAAACTCCGAGGTGACCCTGAGTTCTAACCCAGAGGTGTGACCCTGAGTTCAAACCCCGAGGTGACCATGAGTTCAAACCCCGAGGTGACCCTGAGTTCAAACCCAGAGGTGACCCTGAGTTCAAACCCCGAGGTGACCCTGAGTTCAAACTCCGAGCTGACCCTGAGTTCTAACCCAGAGGTGTGACCCTGAGGTCTAACCCTGAGTTCTATCCCTGAGGTGACCACGAGGTCTACCCTGAGGTCTAACCCTGAGGTCTAACCCTGAGGTGACCCTGAGTTCTAACCCAAAGGTGTGACCCTGAGGTGACCCTGAGGTCTAACCCTGAGTTCTATCCCTGAGGTGACCCTGAGGTCTAACCCTTAGGTCTAACCCTGGGGTCTAACCCTGAGTTTTAACCCTGAGGTGACCCTGAGGTCTAACCCTGGGGTCTAACCCTGAGTTTTAACCCTGAGGTGACCCTGACATCTAATCCTGAGGTCTAACCCTGAGGTGACCCTGAGGTCTAACCCTGAGGTTTAACCCTGAGGTGGCCCTGAGGTCTAACCCTGAGGTGACCCTGAGGTCTAACCCTGAGGTGACCCTGAGGTGACCCTGAGATCTAACCCTGAGGTGACCCTGAGGTCTAATCCTGAGGTCTAACCCTGAGGTGACCCTGAGGTCTAATCCTGAGGTCTAACCCTGAGGTGACCCTGAGGTCTAACCCTGAGTTCTATCCCTGAGGTGACCCTGAGGTCTAACCCTGAGGTCTAACCCTGAGTTCTAACCCTGAGGTGACCCTGAGTTCTAACCCAAAGGTGTGACCCTGAGGTGACCCTGAGGTCTAACCCTGAGTTCTATCCCTGAGGTGACCCTGAGGTCTAACCCTTAGGTCTAACCCTGAGGTCTAACCCTGAGTTCTAACCCTGAGGTGACCCTGAGTTCTAACCCTGAGGTCTAACCCTAAGTTCTATCCCTGAGGTGACCCTGAGGTCTAACCCTGAGGTGACCCTGAGGTCTATCCCTGAGGTGACCCTGAGTTCTAACCCCGAGGTGACCCTGAGTTCAAACCCAGAGGTGACCCTGAGTACTAACCCCGAGGTGACCCTGAGTTCAAACCCCGAGGTGACCCTGAGTTCAAACCCAGAGGTGACCCTGAGTTCAAACTCCGAGGTGACCCTGAGTTCTAACCCAGAGGTGTGACCCTGAGTTCAAACCCAGAGGTGACCCTGAGTACTAACCCCGAGGTGACCCTGAGTTCAAACCCCGAGGTGACCCTGCGTTCAAACCCCGAGGTGACCCTGAGTTCAAACTCCGAGGTGACCCTGAGTTCTAACCCAGAGGTGTGACCCTGACATCTAATCCTGAGGTCTAACCCTGAGGTGACCCTGAGGTCTAACCCTGAGGTTTAACCCTGAGGTGGCCCTGAGGTCTAACCCTGAGGTGACCCTGAGGTCTAACCCTGAGGTGACCCTGAGGTGACCCTGAGATCTAACCCTGAGGTGACCCTGAGGTCTAATCCTGAGGTCTAACCCTGAGGTGACCCTGAGGTCTAATCCTGAGGTCTAACCCTGAGGTGACCCTGAGGTCTAACCCTGAGTTCTATCCCTGAGGTGACCCTGAGGTCTAACCCTGAGGTCTAACCCTGAGTTCTAACCCTGAGGTGACCCTGAGTTCTAACCCAAAGGTGTGACCCTGAGGTGACCCTGAGGTCTAACCCTGAGTTCTATCCCTGAGGTGACCCTGAGGTCTAACCCTTAGGTCTAACCCTGAGGTCTAACCCTGAGTTCTAACCCTGAGGTGACCCTGAGTTCTAACCCTGAGGTCTAACCCTAAGTTCTATCCCTGAGGTGACCCTGAGGTCTAACCCTGAGGTGACCCTGAGGTCTATCCCTGAGGTGACCCTGAGTTCTAACCCCGAGGTGACCCTGAGTTCAAACCCAGAGGTGACCCTGAGTACTAACCCCGAGGTGACCCTGAGTTCAAACCCCGAGGTGACCCTGAGTTCAAACCCAGAGGTGACCCTGAGTTCAAACTCCGAGGTGACCCTGAGTTCTAACCCAGAGGTGTGACCCTGAGTTCAAACCCAGAGGTGACCCTGAGTACTAACCCCGAGGTGACCCTGAGTTCAAACCCCGAGGTGACCCTGAGTTCAAACCCCGAGGTGACCCTGAGTTCAAACTCCGAGGTGACCCTGAGTTCTAACCCAGAGGTGTGACCCTGAGGTTTAACCCTGAGTTCCATCCCTGAGGTGACCCTGAGGTCTAACCCTGAGTTCTAACCCTGAGGTCTAACCCTGAGGTGACCCTGAGTTCTAACCCAAAGGTGTGACCCTGAGGTGACCCTGAGGTCTAACCCTGAGTTCTATCCCTGAGTTCTAACCCTGAGGTGACCCTGAGTTCTAACCCTGAGGTGACCCTGAGTTCTAACCCTGAGGTGACCCTGAGTTCTATCCCTGAGGTGACCCTGGGGTCTAACCCTGAGTTTTAACCCTGAGGTAACCCTTAAGTCTAACCCTGAGTTCTAACCCTGAGATGATCCTGAGTTCTAATCCTGAGATGATCCTGAGTTCTAATCCTGAGTTGTAATCCTGAGGTGACCCTGAGGTCTAACCCTAAATTCTATCCCTGAGGTGACCCTGAGGTCTAACCCTGAGTTCTATCCCTGAGGTGTGACCCTGAGGTCGAACCCTGAGTTCTATCCCTGAGGTGTGACGCTGAGGTCGAACCCTGAGTTCTAACCCTGAGGTCTAACCCTGAGGTGACCCTGAGGTCTAACCCTGAGTTCTAACCCTGAGGTGACCCTGTGGTCTGATCCTGAGGTGTGACCCTGCAGTCTGGAGTCTCTAGAGCACATGCTGCTGGATTATACCCCCTGTAGGCCCTTAGAACCCCCCCCCCCCCCCCCCATATTATCCCCTGTCCCCCATACTACCCCTGTAGGCCCAGTTCACCTAGGATCACCCCATATTACCCCCTGTCCCCCCATACTACCACTGTAGGCCCTGGAACCCCCACATATTACCCCCGTCCCCCCATATTACACCTGTAGGCCCTAGAACCCCCCCATATTAACCCCTGTCCCCCCATACTACCACTGTAGGCCCTGTCCCCCCATACTACCACTTTAGGCCCTAGAACCCCCCCATATTACCCCCTGTCCCCCCATACTACCACTGTAGGCCCTAGAACCCCCCATACTACCACTGTAGGCCCTAGAACCCCCCATATTACCCCCCTGTCCCCCCATACTACCACTGTAGGCCCTAGAACCCCCCCATATTACCCCCCTGTCCCCCCATACTACCACTGTAGGCCCTAGAACCCCCACATATTACCCCCTGTCCCCCCATACTACCACTGTAGGCCCAAGAACCCCCCATATTACCCCCCTGTCCCCCCATACTACCACTTTAGGCCCTAGAACCCCCCCATATTACCCCCTGTCCCCCCATACTACCACTGTAAGCCGTGGAACCCCCCATACTACCACTGTAGGCCCTAGAACCCCCCATACTACCACTGTAGGCCCTGGTACCCCCCATATTACCCCCATATTACCCCCTGTCCCCCCATACTACCACTGTAGGCCCTAGAACCCCCCATACTACCACTGTAGGCCCTAGAACCCCCCATACTACCACTGTAGGCCCTAGAACCCCCACATATCACCCCCTGTCCCCCCATACTACCACTGTAGGCCCAAGAACCCCCCATATTACCCCCCTGTCCCCCCATACTACCACTGTAGGCCCTAGAACCCCCCCATATTACCCCCTGTCCCCCCATACTACCACTGTAGGCCCTAGAACCCCCCATACTACCACTGTAGGCCCTGGTACCCCCCATATTACCCCCATATTACCCACCTCCTCTCCACCACCACCACCTCCTCTCCACCACCACCACCTCCTCTCCACCACCACCACCACCTCCTCTCCACCACCACCACCACCACCACCTCCTCCTCTCCACCACCACCACCACCTCCTCTCCACCACCACCACCACCTCCTCCTCTCCACCACCACCACCACCTCCTCCTCTCCACCACCACCACCACCACCTCTCCACCACCACCACAACCTCTCCACCACCACCACCTCCTCTCCACCACCACCACCTCCTCTCCACCACCACCACCTCTCCACTACCACCACCTCCTCTCCACCACCACCACCACCTCCTCTCCACCACCACCACCACCTCCTCTCCACCACCACCACCACCTCTCCACCACCACCACCACCTCTCCACCACCACCACCACCTCTCCACCACCACCACCACCTCTCGTCCATCACCTCTCCACCACCATCTCACCACCACCACCTCTCCACCACCACCTCCACCACCTCTCGTCCATCACCTCTCCACCACCATCTCACCTCCACCACCTCTCCACCACCACCACCTCCTCTCCACCACCACCACCACCTCTCCACCACCACCTCTCCACCACCTCCTCTTCACCACCTCCTCTCCTCTCCACCACCACCACCTCCTCTCCACCTCTCCACCACCACCTCTCCACCACCTCCTCTCCACCACCACCTCCTCTCCACCACCACCTCCTCTCCACCACCTCCTCACCACCACCTCTCCACCACCTCCTCTCCACCACCACCACCTCACCACCACCACCACCTCACCACCACCACCTCTCCACCAGCTCTCCACCACCTCACCACCTCTCCACCACCACCACCACCTCACCTCCTCTCCACCACCACCACCTCTCCACCACTACCTCCTCTCCACCACCACCACCTCCTCACCACCACCACCACCTCCTCACCACCACCTCTCCACCACCACCACCACCTCTCCACCACCACCACCACCTCTCCACCACCACCACCTCCTCACCACCACCACCACCTCCTCACCACCACCTCTCCACCACCACCACCACCTCTCCACCACCACCACCACCTCTCCACCACCACCACCTCCTCACCACCACCACCACCTCCTCACCACCACCTCTCCACCACCACCACCTCCTCACCACCTCCTCTCCACCACCACCACCTCTCCACCACTACCTCCTCTCCACCACCACCACCTCCTCACCACCACCACCACCTCCTCACCACCACCTCTCCACCACCACCACCACCTCTCCACCACCACCACCACACCTCTCCACCAGCTCTCCACCACCACCACCACCTCTCCACCACCACCACCTCTCCACCAGCTCTCCACCACCACCACCTCTCCACCACCACCACCACCTCTCCACCACCTCCACCACCTCCTCACCACCACCTCTCCACCACCACCACCACCTCTCCACCACCACCACCTCTCCACCACCACCACCACCTCTCCACCACCACCACCTCACCACCACCACCACCACCTCTCCACCAGCTCTCCACCACCACCACCTCACCACCACCACCTCTCCACCACCTCTCCACCACCTCTCCACCACCACCACCTCTCCAACACCACCACCTCTCCACCACCACCTCTCCACCACCACCACCTCTCCACCACCACCACCACCTCACCACCACCGCCACCTCTCCACCAGCTCTCCACCACCACCACCACCTCTCCACCACCACCTCTCCACCACCACCACCTCACCACCACCTCTCCACCACCACCTCTCCACCAGCTCCATCACTCTGCAAAATGACTCCCTTTCATTTCCATCCAGGCGGTGAAGTTCAGCTGAGAGGTCTGTGTTGTCTGCCCGGCGACAGAGTCCACTGGGTCTGATTGGCCCGTGGGTCTGCAGGTGGAGGGCTGAGGAGGAATGGCACTGCTGAGCGGTCTCTTTTGCTCTTTCATCTCCCTCCCTCCCTCTCTCTCTCTCTCTCTCTCTTGCGCTCTCTCCTCTCCCTCCCTCTCCTCTCCTCTCCTCTCCCTCCCTCTCTCATTTTTCTCCTCTCCTCTCCTCTCCCTATCACTCTCTCCCCTCCCTATCACTCTCTCCCCTCCCTATCACTCTCTCCCCTCCCTATCACTCTCCGCTCCTTTGCCCTCCCTCCCTCTCCCCCTCACTACCTTCCTCCCTCCAGACCAGCAGGCTAGCCAGCACCTGCCAGTAACAAGTCTCTCCCCCTCTCTGTCTCCCTCCATCTCCCCCCTCTGTCTCCCTCCCTCCTCTCAGAGCAGCAGAGGAAGGCTTGTTGTCCTCCCTCCCTCTCAGAACAGCAGTTTAACCAGCCAGTAACAGAGGAAGGCTTGTTGTCCTCCCTCCTTCTCAGAGCAGCAGTTTAACCAGCCAGTAACAGAGGAAGGCTTGTTGTCCTCCCTCCCTCTCAGAACAGCAGTTTAACCAGCCAGTAACAGAGGAAGGCTTGTTGTCCTCCCTCTCAGAGCAGCAGTTTAACCAGCCAGTAACAGAGGAAGGCTTGTTGTCCTCCCTCTCAGAGCAGCAGTTTAACCAGCCAGTAACAGAGGAAGGCTTGTTGTCCTCCCTCTCAGAGCAGCAGTTTAACCAGCCAGTAACAGAGGAAGGCTTGTTGTCCTCCCTCTCTCAGAGCAGCAGTTTAACCAGCCAGTAACAGAGGAAGGCTTGTTGTCCTCCCTCTCAGAGCAGCAGTTTAACCAGCCAGTAACAGAGGAAGGCTTGTTGTCCTCCCTCTCAGAGCAGCAGTTTAACCAGCCAGTAACAGAGGAAGGCTTGTTGTCCTCCCTCCCTCTCAGAGCAGCAGTTTAACCAGCCAGTAACAGAGGAAGGCTTGTTGTCCTCCCTCTCAGAGCAGCAGTTTAACCAGCCAGTAACAGAGGAAGGCTTGTTGTCCTCCCTCCCTCTCAGAGCAGCAGTTTAACCAGCCAGTAACAGAGGAAGGCTTGTTGTCCTCCCTCTCTCAGAGCAGCAGTTTAACCAGCCAGTAACAGAGGAAGGCTTGTTGTCCTCCCTCCCTCTCAGAGCAGCAGTTTAACCAGCCAGTAACAGAGGAAGGCTTGTTGTCCTCCCTCTCAGAACAGCAGTTTAACCAGCCAGTAACAGAGGAAGGCTTGTTGTCCTCCCTCCCTCTCAGAGCAGCAGTTTAACCAGCCAGTAACAGAGGAAGGCTTGTTGTCCTCCCTCTCAGAGCAGCAGTTTAACCAGCCAGTAACAGAGGAAGGCTTGTTGTCCTCCCTCCCTCTCAGAGCAGCAGTTTAACCAGCCAGTAACAGAGGAAGGCTTGTTGTCCTCCCTCCCTCTCAGAGCAGCAGTTTAACCAGCCAGTAACAGAGGAAGGCTTGTTGTCCTCCCTCTCTCAGAGCAGCAGTTTAACCAGCCAGTAACAGAGGAAGGCTTGTTGTCCTCCCTCCCTCTCAGAGCAGTAGTTTAACCAGCCAGTAACAGAGGAAGGCTTGTTGTCCTCCCTCCCTCTCAGAGCAGCAGTTTAACCAGCCAGTAACAGAGGAAGGCTTGTTGTCCTCCCTCTCAGAGCAGCAGTTTAACCAGCCAGTAACAGAGGAAGGCTTGTTGTCCTCCCTCTCAGAGCAGTAGTTTAACTAGCCAGTAACAGAGGAAGGCTTGTTGTCCTCCCTCCCTCTCAGAGCAGCAGTTTAACCAGCCAGTAACAGAGGAAGGCTTGTTGTCCTCCCTCTCAGAGCAGTAGTTTAACCAGCCAGTAACAGAGGAAGGCTTGTTGTCCTCCCTCCCTCTCAGAGCAGCAGTTTAACCAGCCAGTAACAGATGAAGGCTTGTTGTCCTCCCTCTCTCAGAGCAGCAGTTTAACCAGCCAGTAACAGAGGAAGGCTTGTTGTCCTCCCTCTCAGAGCAGTAGTTTAACCAGCCAGTAACAGAGGAAGGCTTGTTGTCCTCCCTCTCAGAGCAGCAGTTTGGGGTACGATGGGGTACGATGGTGTGGCCAGCTCCCTGCCAGTTCCAGCATGGGTTCTGTGATATTTAATAAACCTGTCACACCCCTCCTTCCCTCCCTCCCTCCCTCGCCAAAGAGAGAGGGAGAGAAACCCAGCAACCCGGACACAGGCAACAACAATGGCTGATTGATATTCAAACTATCAACTGAATTTCAATTCACGTCCTGAATCGTGAACTGACTTGACCCCAACCATTGGGCGATCCAACAACAACCCACAACAAGGGTCCCCAGTCCTCCTAGAGATACCCCACCACCCTCCATCACCACCCACAGCAAAGGTCCCCAGTCCTCCCAGAGATACCCCACCACCCTCCATCACCACCCACAGCAAAGGTCCCCAGTCCTCCCAGAGATACCCCACCACCCTCCATCACCACCCACAGCAAGGGTCTCCAGTCCTCCCAGAGATACCCCACCACCCTCCATCACTACCCACAGCAAAGGTCCCCAGTCCTCCCAGAGATAACCCACCACCCTCCATCACCCCACAGTCACCACCCACAGCAAAGGTCCCCAGTCCTCCCAGAGATAACCCACCACCCTGCATCACCCCACAGTCACCACCCACAGCAAGGGTCCCCAGTCCTCCCAGAGATACCACTGAGATCAGGGTCTATACAACGTCAGAGAGATGTCAAAGAGATGTCTCACTGTTATCACCCTGGGCACAGGACTGTGTTTCAGTGTGTGTTGTGTCAGTGTGTCAATGTGTGTTGTGTCAGTGTGTCAGTGTGTGTCAGTGTGTGTTGTGTCAGTGTGTCAGTGTGTCAGTGTGTGTTGTGTCAGCGTGTGTTGTGTCAGCGTGTGTTGTGTCAGCGTGTGTTGTGTCAGCGTGTGTTGTGTCAGTGTGTGTTGTGTCAGCGTGTGTTGTGTCAGTGTGTCAGTGTGTGTTGTGTCAGTGTGTGTTGTGTCAGTGTGTGTTGTGTCAGCGTGTCAGTGTGTGTTGTGTCAGTGTGTGTTGTGTCAGTGTGTGTTGTGTCAGTGTGTGTTGTGTCAGTGTGTGTTGTGTCAGCGTGTGTTGTGTCAGCGTGTGTTGTGTCAGCGTGTGTTGTGTCAGCGTGTGTTGTGTCAGCGTGTGTTGTGTCAGCGTGTGTTGTGTCAGTGTGTGTTGTGTCAGTGTGTATTGTGTCAGTGTGTCAGTGTGTGTTGTGTCAGTGTGTGTTGTGTCAGTGTGTCAGTGTGTGTTGTGTCAGCGTGTCAGTGTGTGTTGTGTCAGTGTGTGTTGTGTCAGCGTGTCAGTGTGTGTTGTGTCAGTGTGTGTTGTGTCAGTGTGTGTTGTGTCAGTGTGTGTTGTGTCAGTGTGTGTTGTGTCAGTGTGTCAGTGTGTGTTGTGTCAGTGTGTGTTGTGTCAGTGTGTGTCTACTATAGACCACATCTACTATAACCCTGACCACATCTACTATAACCCTGACCACATCTACTATAGACCACATCTACTATAACCCTGACCACATCTACTATGGACCACATCTACTATAACCCCGACCACATCTACTATAGACCACATCTACTATAACCCTGACCACATCTACTATAACCCTGACCACATCTACTATAGACCACATCTACTATAGACCACATCTACTATAGACCACATCTACTATAACCCTGACCACATCTACTATAGACCACATCTACTATAACCCTGACCACATCTACTATAGACCACATCTACTATAACCCTGACCACATC
>NW_028322092.1:815000-882500 GCF_057628025.1 Oncorhynchus mykiss
CTGTGGACTCTCCCAGTGTGGTGGTGTGGGTTAACAATGTGGACTCTCCCAGTGTGGTGGTGTGGGTTAACACTGTGGACTCTCCCAGTGTGGTGTGAGTTAACACTGTGGACTCTCCCAGTATGGTGGTGTGGTGTGGGTTAACACTGTGGACTCTCCCAGTACGGTGGTGTGGGTTAACACTGTGGACTCTCCCAGTGTGGTGGTGTGGGTTAACACTGTGGACTCTCCCAGTGTGGTGGTGTGGGTTAACACTGTGGACTCTCCCTGTATGGTGTTGTGGGTTAACACTGTGGACTCTCCCAGTATGGTGGTGTGGGTTAACACTGGACTCTCCCGGTGTGGTGGTGGGGGTTAACACTGTGGACTCTCCCAGTGTGTTGGTGTGGTGTGGGTTAACACTGTGGACTCTCCCAGTGTGGTGGTGTAGGTTAACACTGTGGACTCTCCCAGTGTGGTGGTGTGGTGTGGGTTAACACTGTGGACTCTCCCAGTGTGGTGGTGTGGGTTAACACTGTGGACTCTCCCAGTGTGGTGGTGTGGGTTAACACTGTGGACTCTCCCAGTGTGGTGGTGTGGGTTAACACTGTGGACTCTCCCAGTGTGGTTGTGTGGTGTGGGTTAACACTGTGGACTCTCCCAGTGTGGTGGTGTGGGTTAACAATGTGGACTCTCCCAGTGTGGTGGTGTGGGTTAACACTGTGGACTCTCCCAGTGTGGTGTGAGTTAACACTGTGGACTCTCCCAGTATGGTGGTGTGGTGTGGGTTAACACTGTGGACTCTCCCAGTACGGTGGTGTGGGTTAACACTGTGGACTCTCCCAGTGTGGTGGTGTGGGTTAACACTGTGGACTCTCCCAGTGTGGTGTGAGTTAACACTGTGGACTCTCCCAGTATGGTGGTGTGGTGTGGGTTAACACTGTGGACTCTCCCAGTACGGTGGTGTGGGTTAACACTGTGGACTCTCCCAGTGTGGTGGTGTGGGTTAACACTGTGGACTCTCCCAGTGTGGTTGTGTGGTGTGGGTTAACACTGTGGACTCTCCCAGTGTGGTGGTGTGGGTTAACAATGTGGACTCTCCCAGTGTGGTGGTGTGGGTTAACACTGTGGACTCTCCCAGTGTGGTGTGAGTTAACACTGTGGACTCTCCCAGTATGGTGGTGTGGTGTGGGTTAACACTGTGGACTCTCCCAGTACGGTGGTGTGGGTTAACACTGTGGACTCTCCCAGTGTGGTGGTGTGGGTTAACACTGTGGACTCTCCCAGTATGGTGGTGTGGGTTAACACTGGACTCTCCCGGTGTGGTGGTGGGGGTTAACACTGTGGACTCTCCCAGTGTGTTGGTGTGGTGTGGGTTAACACTGTGGACTCTCCCAGTGTGGTGGTGTGGGTTAACATTGTGGACTCTCCCAGTGTGGTGGTGGGGGTTAACACTGTGGACTCTCCCAGTGTGGTGGTGTGGGTTAAAACTGTGGACTCTCCCAGTGTGGTGGTGTGGGTTAACACTGTGGACTCTCCCAGTGTGGTTGTGTGGTGTGGGTTAACACTGTGGACTCTCCCAGTGTGGTGGTGTGGGTTAACAATGTGGACTCTCCCAGTGTGGTGGTGTGGGTTAACACTGTGGACTCTCCCAGTGTGGTGTGAGTTAACACTGTGGACTCTCCCAGTATGGTGGTGTGGTGTGGGTTAACACTGTGGACTCTCCCAGTACGGTGGTGTGGGTTAACACTGTGGACTCTCCCAGTGTGGTGGTGTGGGTTAACACTGTGGACTCTCCCAGTGTGGTGGTGTGGGTTAACACTGTGGACTCTCCCTGTATGGTGTTGTGGGTTAACACTGTGGACTCTCCCAGTATGGTGGTGTGGGTTAACACTGGACTCTCCCGGTGTGGTGGTGGGGGTTAACACTGTGGACTCTCCCAGTGTGTTGGTGTGGTGTGGGTTAACACTGTGGACTCTCCCAGTGTGGTGGTGTAGGTTAACACTGTGGACTCTCCCAGTGTGGTGGTGTGGTGTGGGTTAACACTGTGGACTCTCCCAGTGTGGTGGTGTGGGTTAACACTGTGGACTCTCCCAGTGTGGTGGTGTGGGTTAACACTGTGGACTCTCCCAGTGTGGTGGTGTGGGTTAACACTGTGGACTCTCCCAGTGTGGTGTGAGTTAACACTGTGGACTCTCCCAGTATGGTGGTGTGGTGTGGGTTAACACTGTGGACTCTCCCAGTACGGTGGTGTGGGTTAACACTGTGGACTCTCCCAGTGTGGTGGTGTGGGTTAACACTGTGGACTCTCCCAGTATGGTGGTGTGGGTTAACACTGGACTCTCCCGGTGTGGTGGTGGGGGTTAACACTGTGGACTCTCCCAGTGTGTTGGTGTGGTGTGGGTTAACACTGTGGACTCTCCCAGTGTGGTGTTGTGGGTTAACATTGTGGACTCTCCCTGTATGGTGTTGTGGGTTAACACTGTGGACTCTCCCAGTATGGTGGTGTGGGTTAACACTGGACTCTCCCAGTGTGGTGGTGTAGGTTAACACTGTGGACTCTCCCAGTGTGGTGGTGTGGGTTAACACTGTGGACTCTCCCAGTGTGGTGGTGTGGGTTAACACTGTGGACTCTCCCAGTGTGGTTGTGTGGTGTGGGTTAACACTGTGGACTCTCCCAGTGTGGTGGTGTGGGTTAACAATGTGGACTCTCCCAGTGTGGATGTGTGGGTTAACACTGTGGACTCTCCCAGTGTGGTGTGAGTTAACACTGTGGACTCTCCCAGTATGGTGGTGTGGTGTGGGTTAACACTGTGGACTCTCCCAGTACGGTGGTGTGGGTTAACACTGTGGACTCTCCCAGTGTGGTGGTGTGGGTTAACACTGTGGACTCTCCCAGTGTGGTGGTGTGGGTTAACACTGTGGACTCTCCCTGTATGGTGTTGTGGGTTAACACTGTGGACTCTCCAAGTATGGTGGTGTGGGTTAACACGGGACTCTCCCGGTGTGGTGGTGGGGGTTAACACTGTGGACTCTCCCAGTGTGTTGGTGTGGTGTGGGTTAACACTGTGGACTCTCCCAGTGTGGTGGTGTAGGTTAACACTGTGGACTCTCCCAGTGTGGTGGTGTGGTGTAGGTTAACACTGTGGACACTCCCAGTATGGTGGTGTGGTGTGGGTTAACACTGTGGACTCTCCCAGTGGTGTGGTGTGGGTTAACACTGTGGACTCACCCAGTGGTGTGGTGTGGGTTAACACTGTGGACTCTCCCAGTATGGTGGTGTGGTGTGGGTTAACACTGTGGACTCTCCCAGTGTGGTGGTGGGGGTTAACACTGTGGACTCTCCCAGTATGGTGGTGTGGTGTGGGTTAACACTGTGGACTCTCCCAGTATGGTGGTGTGGTGTGGGTTAACACTGTGGACTCTCCCAGTACAGTGGTGTGAGTTAACACTGTGGACTCTCCCAGTGTAGTGGTGTGGGTTAACACTAGACTCTCCCAGTGTGGTGGTGTGGTGTGGGTTAACACTGTGGACTCTCCCAGTGTGGTGGTGTGGGTTAACACTGTGGACTCTCCCAGTGCGGTGGTGTGGGTTAACACTGTGGACTCTCCCAGTATGGTGGTGTGGTGTGGGTTAACACTGTGGACTCTCCCAGTGCGGTGGTGTGGGTTAACACTGTGGACTCTCCCAGTACGGTGGTGTGGGTTAACACTGTGGACTCTCCCAGTGTGGTGGTGTGGGTTAACACTGTGGACTCTCCCAGTGCGGTGGTGTGGGTTAACACTGTGGACTCTCCCAGTGTGGTGGTGTGGGTTAACACTGTGGACTCTCCCAGTGTGGTGGTGTGGTGTGGGTTAACACTGTGGACTCTCCCAGTACGGTGGTGTGGGTTAACACTGTGGACTCTCCCAGTGTGGTGGTGTGGTGTGGGTTAACACTGTGGACTCTCCCAGTGGTGTGGGTTAACACTGGACTCTCCCAGTACGGTGGTGTGGGTTAACACTGTGTACTCTCCCAGTGTGGTGGTGTGGTGTGGGTTAACATTGTGGACTCTCCCAGTATGGTGGTGTGGTGGGGGTTAACACTGTGGACTCTCCCAGTATGGTGGTGTGGGTTAACACTGTGGACTCTCCCAGTATGGTGGTGTAGTGTGGGTTAACACTGTGGGCTCTCCCAGTGTGGTGGTGTGGTGTGGGTTAACACTGTGGACTCTCCCAGTGTGGTGGTGTGGGTTAACACTGTGGACTCTCCCAGTATGGTGGTGTGGTGTGGGTTAACACTGTGGACTCTCCCAGTATGGTGGTGTGGGTTAACACTGTGGATTCTCCCAGTGTGGTGGTGTGGTGTGGGTTAACACTGTGGACTCTCCCAGTATGGTTGTGTGGTGTGGGTTAACAGTGTGGACTCTCCGAGTGTGGTGGTGTGGTGTAGTTAACACTGTGGACTCTCCCAGTGTGGTGGTGTGGGTTAACACTGTGGACTCTCCCAGTGTGGTGGTGTGGTGTGGGTTAACACTGTTGACTCTCCCAGTGTGGCGGTGTGGTGTAGTTAACACTGTTGACTCTCCCAGTGTGGTGGTGTGGGTTAACACTGTGGACTCTCCCAGTGTGGTGGTGTGGTGTGGGTTAACACTGTGGACTCTCCCAGTAACCCAGTGTAGTGGCCTGCTAACTAACCTGTACAGTACAAGCACCCTACTAGGTAACCAGTACTCCCAGTACTCCCAGTACAAGCACCCTACTGCACATAGTGGTAACAGATTCAGAATCGTTTCTGAAAATGTCTCCATTTGCAGTACGTTTTCCAATCGGTTGTGCTACCAGCCAGTGGGGATACATTAAACATTACAGCTAGCTAGGTTTGTTCCAGGTAACTACCTAACCACTCTTCAGATAATTGGGTTATCATAAAAACAGCTGAATGCTAGCTAGCTAGCATAGTTACATGTACTCTTATGCTTGAATCAACTTTGAAACCAATTATACACCGTTGCTAATAGTTACCTGTAGCTAGCTACCTGGCTACCTAGCTGGCTTTATTGGTCCAGGGAGTGGGGTAGCTAGCTACCTGGCTGGCTTTATTGGTCCAGGGAGTGGGTTAGCTAGCTACCTAGCTGGCTTTATTGGTCCAGGGAGTGGGTTAGCTAGCTACCTAGCTGGCTTTATTGGTCCAGGGAGTGGGTTAGCTAACTACCTAGCTGGCTGTATTGGTCCAGGGAGTGGGTTAGCTAGCTACCTAGCTGGCTTTATTGGTCCAGGGAGTGGGTTAGTTAGCTATCTAGCAGGCTTTATTGGTCCAAGGAGTGGGTTAGCTAGTTACCTAGCTGGCTTTATTGGTCCAGGGAGTGGGTTAGCTAGCTACCTAGCTGGCTTTATTGGTCCAGGGAGTGGGGTAGCTAGCTACCTAGCTGGCTTTATTGGTCCAGGAGGTGGGTTAGCTAGCTACCTAGCTGGCTTTATTGGTCCAGGGAGTGGGTTAGCTAGCTACCTAGCTGGCTTTATTGGTCCAGGGAGTGGGTTAGCTAGCTACCTAGCTGGTTTTATTGGTCCAGGGAGTGGGTTAGCTAGCTACCTAGCTGGCTTTATTGG
Organism: Oncorhynchus mykiss; assembly: GCF_057628025.1. Classification (NCBI taxonomy): domain Eukaryota; kingdom Metazoa; phylum Chordata; class Actinopteri; order Salmoniformes; family Salmonidae; genus Oncorhynchus; species Oncorhynchus mykiss. The sequence continues at coordinate 820,568 of NW_028322092.1, forward strand.
TCCAGGGAGTGGGTTAGCTAGCTACCTAGCTGGCTTTATTGGTCCAGGGAGTGGGGTAGCTAGCTACCTAGCTGGCTTTATTGGTCCAGGGAGTGGGTTAGCTAGCTACCTAGCTGGCTTTATTGGTCCAGGGAGTGGGTTAGCTAGCTACCTAGCTGGCTTTATTGGTCCAGGGAGTGGGTTAGCTAGTTACTGAGCTTCAATGCCATACAGCACTCCTTCCGTGGCCTCCAACTGCTCTTAAACGCTAGTAAAACCAAATGCATGCTTTTCAACCGTTCGCTGCCTGCACCCGCACGCCTGACCAGCATCACCACCCTGGATGGTTCCGACCTTGAATATGTGGACATCTATAAGTACCTAGGTGTCTGGCTAGACTCTAAACTCTCCTTCCAGACCCATATCAAACATCTCCAATCGAAAATCAAATCAAGAGTCGGCTTTCTATTCCGCAACAAAGCCTCCTTCACTCACGCCGCCAAACTTACCCTAGTAAAACTGACTATCCTACCGATCCTCGACTTCGGCGACGTCATCTACAAAATTGCTTCCAACACTCTACTCAGCAAACTGGATGCAGTTTATCACAGTGCCATCCGTTTTGTCACTAAAGCACCTTATACCACCCACCACTGCGACTTGTATGCTCTAGTCGGCTGGCCCTCGCTACATATTCGTCGCCAGACCCACTGGCTCCAGGTCATCTACAAGTCCATGCTAGGTAAAGCTCCGCCTTATCTCAGTTCACTGGTTACGATGGCAACACCCATCCGTAGCACGCGCTCCAGCAGGTGTATCTCACTGATCATCCCTAAAGCCAACACCTCATTTGGCCGCCTTTCGTTCCAGTTCTCTGCTGCCTGTGACTGGAACGAATTGCAAAAATCGCTGAAGTTGGAGACTTTTATCTCCCTCACCAACTTCAAACATCTGCTATCTGAGCAGCTAACCGATCGCTGCAGCTGTACATAGTCTATTGGTAAATAGCCCACCCATTTTCACCTACCTCATCCCCATACTGTTTTTATTTATTTATTTTTATTTTTCTGCTCTTTTGCACACCAATATCTCTACCTGTACATAACCATCTGATCATTTATCACTCCAGTGTTAATCTGCATAATTGTAATTATTTGCCTACCTCATGCCTTTTGCACACAATGTATATATAGACTCCCCTTTTTTTCTACTGTGTTATTGACTTGTTAATTGTTTACTCCATGTGTAACTCTGTGTTGTCTGTTCACACTGCTATGCCTTATCTTGGCCAGGTCGCAGTTGCAAATGAGAACTTGTTCTCAACTAGCCTACCTGGTTAAATAAAGGTGAAATAATAAAAAATAAAAAAATAAAAAACTTAGCTGGCTTTATTGGTCCAGGGAGTGGGTTAGCTAGCTACCTAGCTGGCTTCATTGGTCCAGGGAGTGGGTTAGCTAGCTACCTAGCTGGCTTTATTGGTCCAGGGAGTGGGTTAGCTAGCTACCTAGCTGGCTTTATTGGTCCAGGGAGTGGGTTAGCTAGCTACCTAGCTGGCTTTATTGGTCCAGGGAGTGGGTTAGCTAGTTACCTAGCTGGCTTTATTGGTCCAGGGAGTGGGTTAGCTAGCTACCTAGCTGGCTTTATTGGTCCAGGGAGTGGGGTAGCTAGCTACCTAGCTGGCTTTATTGGTCCAGGAGGTGGGTTAGCTAGCTACCTAGCTGGCTTTATTGTTCCAGGGAGTGGGTTAGCTAGCTACCTAGCTGGCTTCATTGGTCCAGGGAGTGGGTTAGCTAGCTACCTAGCTGGCTTTATTGGTCCAGGGAGTGGGTTAGCTAGCTACCTAGCTGGCTTTATTGGTCCAGGGAGTGGGTTAGCTAGCTACCTAGCTGGCTTTATTGGTCCAGGGAGTGGGTTAGCTAGCTACCTACCTTTCCGTTGCAGAAGAGGTAGGAGGAGAGTGGATGGTTCTCAGTCATAGCCTAGCTACATTTAACTGGACTGTGCTCCGTAGCGATTAACAAAGCTACCCTGAACCTGGCTGTTTGGTGTGTTAACAACGGAGTGTGGGCCGTGCCAGCTACCCTCACCCTGGCTGTTTGGTGTGTTTATAACTGAGTGTGGGCCGTGCCAGCTACCCTCACCCTGGCTGTTTGGTGTGTTGATAACTGAGTGTGGGCCGTGCCAGCTACCCTCACCCTGGCTGTTTGGTGTGTTGATAACTGAGTGTGGGCCGTGCCCACAGAGGGAGTTGGAGACGCCCGATTAATCAATATTTAAAAGGAACCGTACGTCGGTGTGTGGAACTAAACCAACATTTCCACATTAGGACAGAAATTAGGTTGAATTAGTGGCGACAACTTCCTCTGGATGGGTCCTTTAACATTATCAGAGGAAGGTTTGACAGGTCTTTGGGACGTGATTTGGGACAGTTCTTTGAGACGTGATTTGGGACAGTTCTTTGGGACGAGATTTGGGACATGATTTGGGACGTGATTCGACAGAAGAAAGTATCTAAATTAACGGGATGTAGAAGTTTATTATGAGAGGGGTTTTATCCGTGGCGCCTCCCGAGCCTCTGCTCTGTTCTGTCCCCCTAGACTCTGTTTACTGTGCAGGGACAGAAGCACAGATGGCTGGACACCAAAGGACAAGGAGTTTGTTTTCTTCATGCCATTAAACAGGACAGCTTTCTTTCTTGGCTAATATTTAGCTCCTTCAGATGCTAATAGGGGGTCCTCTCTCTCTCTCTCTCCCTCCTAGGTAGCATAACAACTATGGAGAAGTCTTCAAATCAGAGACAGGTTGTTTACCGCCAATACGGAAGTGGTTAGATGATGCGGATGCTAAGCTACACGATTGTTTAGGGTGAATTTTGGCCCATTCCTCCTGACAGAGCTGGTGTAACTGAGTCAGGTTTGTAGGCCTCCTTGCTCTCACACGCTTTTTCCGTTCTGCCCAAAAAAATTCTATAGGATTGAGGTCAGGGCTTTGTGAAGGCCACTCCAATACCTTGACTTTGTTGTCCTTAAGCCATTTTGGTCATTGTCCATTTGGTCATTGTCCATTTGGAAGACCCATTTGCGACCAAGCTTTAACTTCCTGACTGATATCTTGAGATGTTGCTTCAATATATCCATATAATTTTCCATCATTTTGAACCCGGGGATTATCGTGTGAAACCCGGGGATTATCGTGTGATAGCTCCCTCCTAAGGGCTTAGTTTGACAAAGTGCCTTCTGTTAATGCAAGTGTTTCCTATTTCCTGTCACCTGATCTCTGCCAGTGGCTGGAGGGTTTAAATGCTCAGTTCTAGAGCTTTATGGGAGATTCAATACAAAATGGCTGCCTGTCTCTGCAGGGGTTAGTTAGGGCTGATGCGAGTCCTAGGGGCTAGTCAGACTGATCTTCAGTCTTTGTATTTATTTGACTAATTTAAAAAATACAAATCTGTTTATTATTTACTTTGAGCCTGGTCAAGCATCTTGTTGGATGAATTCTACGTGTTGGTAAAAGCTGCACCTGCTCCAAGAGCCTTAATAAAATAAGAACCCTGCACTGTACGTGGTGCTTCCTGCCTCTCCTTGCTCAACAACTACCATCCACACACACACACACACACGCACAAACGCACGCACACGCACACACACACTACGTATTGAACTCTCCCATCGCTCTGAAAAATGACAGTCTGTGAAGAAATGTGGGGATTTTAGAGGATGGGGGATCATAATAAATAAATAAAGTTTGGGGGAAATGGAGTTCTATAAATAACATCATGATCTTTAAAGTTAGAAAAATCCATTAAGGGGGACTGATAATATTATAATTAGGGAACCCGCATCTCATTTATTTATATTTCGACTGTTATTATTTGCTCCCTGGAAATGTTTATTCAAATGAGGAAGTCTTTTTAACTTTCTAATTTCATGGTTCAGAAGTCGTACAGAAGGACATTGGGGTTCCTGTAGTATAATGTGTAAAGGGCTCAGAAGGACATTGGGGATCCTGTAGTATGATGTGTAAAGGGTTCAGAAGTCGCACAGAAGGACATTGGGGTTCCTGTAGTATGATGTGTAAAGGGTTCAGAAGGACATTGGGGTTCCTGTAGTATGATGTGTAAAGGGCTCAGAAGGACATTGGGGATCCTGTAGTATGATGTGTAAAGGGTTCAGAAGTCGCACAGAAGGACATTGGGGTTCCTGTAGTATGATGTGTAAAGGGTTCAGAAGGACATTGGGGTTCCTGTAGTATGATGTGTAAAGGGATCAGAAGGACATTGGGGTTCCTGTAGTATGATGTGTAAAGGGTTCCTGTAGTATGATGTGTAAAGGGATCCTGTAGTATGATGTGTAAAGGGTTCCTGTAGTATGATGTGTAAAGGGATCCTGTAGTATGATGTGTAAAGGGATCCTGTAGTATGATGTGTAAAGGGATCCTGTAGTATGATGTGTAAAGGGTTCAGAAGGACATTGGGGTTCCTGTAGTATGATGTGTAAAGGGTTCAGAAGGACATTGGGGTTCCTGTAGTATGATGTGTAAAGGGTTCAGAAGGACATTGGGGTTCCTGTAGTATGATGTGTAAAGGGTTCCTGTAGTATGATGTGTAAAGGGTTCCTGTAGTATGATGTGTAAAGGGTTCCTGTAGTATGATGTGTAAAGGGTTCAGAAGGACATTGGGGATCCTGTAGTATGATGTGTAAAGGGTTCAGAAGGACATTGGGGTTCCTGTAGTATGATGTGTAAAGGGTTCAGAAGGACATTTGGGTTCCTGTAGTATGATGTGTAAAGGGTTCAGAAGGACATTGGGGTTCCTGTAGTATGATGTGTAAAGGGTTCAGAAGGACATTTGGGTTCCTGTAGTATGATGTGTAAAGGGTTCAGAAGGACATTGGGGTTCCTGTAGTATGATGTGTAAAGGGTTCAGAAGGACATTGGGGTTCCTGTAGTATGATGTGTAAAGGGCTCAGAAGGACATTGGGGTTCCTGTAGTATGATGTGTAAAGGGTACAGAAGGACATTGGGGTTCCTGTAGTATGATGTGTAAAGGGTTCAGAAGGACATTGGGGATCCTGCAGTATGATGTGTAAAGGGTTCAGAAGGACATTGGGGATCCTGTAGTATGATGTGTAAAGGGTTCAGAAGGACATTGGGGATCCTGTAGTATGATGTGTAAGGGGTTCAGAAGGACATTGGGGATCCTGTAGTATGATGTGTAAAGGGTTCAGAAGGACATTGGGGTTCCTGTAGTATGATGTGTAAAGGGTTCAGAAGGACATTGGGGTTCCTGTATTATGATGTGTAAAGGGTTCAGAAGGACATTGAGGTTCCTGTAGTATGATGTGTAAAGGGTTCAGAAGGACATTGGGGTTCCTGTATTATGATGTGTAAAGGGATCCTGTAGTATGATGTGTAAAGGGTTCCTGTAGTATGATGTGTAAAGGGTTCCTGTAGTATGATGTGTAAATGGATCCTGTAGTATGATGTGTAAAGGGATCCTGTAGTATGATGTGTAAAGGGATCCTGTAGTATGATGTGTAAAGGGATCCTGTAGTATGATGTGTAAAGGGATCCTGTAGTATGATGTGTAAAGGGTTCCTGTAGTATGATGTGTAAAGGGTTCCTGTAGTATGATGTGTAAAGGGTTCCTGTAGTATGGTGTGTAAAGGGTTCCTGTAGTATGATGTGTAAAGGGTTCCTGTAGTATGATGTGTAACGAGTTCCTGTAGTATGATGTGTAAAGGGATCCTGTAGTATGATGTGTAAAGGGTTCCTGTAGTATGATGTGTAAAGGGATCCTGTAGTATGATGTGTAAAGGGTTCCTGTAGTATGATGTGTAAAGGGTTCCTGTAGTATGATGTGTAAAGGGATCCTATAGTATGATGTGTAAAGGGTTCAGAAGGACATTGGGGATCCTGTAGTATGATGTGTAAAGGGTTCAGAAGGACATTTGGGTTCCTGTAGTATGATGTGTAAAGGGTTCAGAAGGACATTTGGGTTCCTGTAGTATGATGTGTAAAGGGTTCAGAAGGACATTGGGGTTCCTGTAGTATGATGTGTAAAGGGTTCCTGTAGTATGATGTGTAAAGGGTTCCTGTAGTATGGTGTGTAAAGGGTTCCTGTAGTATGATGTGTAAAGGGTTCCTGTAGTATGATGTGTAACGAGTTCCTGTAGTATGATGTGTAAAGGGATCCTGTAGTATGATGTGTAAAGGGTTCCTGTAGTATGATGTGTAAAGGGATCCTGTAGTATGATGTGTAAAGGGTTCCTGTAGTATGATGTGTAAAGGGTTCCTGTAGTATGATGTGTAAAGGGATCCTATAGTATGATGTGTAAAGGGTTCAGAAGGACATTGGGGATCCTGTAGTATGATGTGTAAAGGGTTCAGAAGGACATTGGGGTTCCTGTAGTATGATGTGTAAAGGGTTCAGAAGGACATTTGGGTTCCTGTAGTATGATGTGTAAAGGGTTCAGAAGGACATTGGGGTTCCTGTAGTATGATGTGTAAAGGGCTCAGAAGGACATTGGGGATCCTGTAGTATGATGTGTAAAGGGTTCAGAAGGACATTGGGGTTCCTGTAGTATGATGTGTAAAGGGCTCAGAAGGACATTGGGGATCCTGTAGTATGATGTGTAAAGGGTTCAGAAGTCGCACAGAAGGACATTGGGGTTCCTGTAGTATGATGTGTAAAGGGTTCAGAAGGACATTGGGGTTCCTGTAGTATGATGTGTAAAGGGATCAGAAGGACATTGGGGTTCCTGTAGTATGATGTGTAAAGGGTTCCTGTAGTATGATGTGTAAAGGGATCCTGTAGTATGATGTGTAAAGGGTTCCTGTAGTATGATGTGTAAAGGGATCCTGTAGTATGATGTGTAAAGGGATCATGTAGTATGATGTGTAAAGGGATCCTGTAGTATGATGTGTAAAGGGTTCAGAAGGACATTGGGGTTCCTGTAGTATGATGTGTAAAGGGTTCAGAAGGACATTGGGGTTCCTGTAGTATGATGTGTAAAGGGTTCAGAAGGACATTGGGGTTCCTGTAGTATGATGTATAAAGGGATCATGTAGTATGATGTGTAAAGGGTTCCTGTAGTATGATGTGTAAAGGGATCCTGTAGTATGATGTGTAAAGGGATCCTGTAGTATGATGTGTAAATGGATCCTGTAGTATGATGTGTAAAGGGTTCCTGTAGTATGATGTGTAAAGGGTTCCTGTAGTATGGTGTGTAAAGGGTTCCTGTAGTATGATGTGTAAAGGGATCCTGTAGTATGATGTGTAAAGGGTTCCTGTAGTATGATGTGTAAAGGGTTCCTGTAGTATGATGTGTAAAGGGTTCCTGTAGTATGATGTGTAAAGGGTTCAGAAGGACATTGGGGATCCTGTAGTATGATGTGTAAAGGGTTCAGAAGGACATTGGGGTTCCTGTAGTATGATGTGTAAAGGGTTCAGAAGGACATTGGGGTTCCTGTATTATGATGTGTAAAGGGTTCAGAAGGACATTGGGGTTCCTGTAGTATGATGTGTAAAGGGTTCAGAAGGACATTGGGGTTCTTGTAGTATGATGTGTAAAGGGTTCCTGTAGTATGATGTGTAAATGGATCCTGTAGTATGATGTGTAAAGGGATCCTGTAGTATGATGTGTAAAGGGATCCTGTAGTATGATGTGTAAAGGGATCCTGTAGTATGATGTGTAAAGGGATCCTGTAGTATGATGTGTAAAGGGTTCCTGTAGTATGATGTGTAAAGGGTTCCTGTAGTATGATGTGTAAAGGGATCCTGTAGTATGGTGTGTAAAGGGTTCCTGTAGTATGATGTGTAAAGGGTTCCTGTAGTATGATGTGTAAAGAGTTCCTGTAGTATGATGTGTAAAGGGATCCTGTAGTATGATGTGTAAAGGGTTCCTGTAGTATGATGTGTAAAGGGATCCTGTAGTATGATGTGTAAAGGGTTCCTGTAGTATGATGTGTAAAGGGTTCCTGTAGTATGATGTGTAAAGGGATCCTGTAGTATGATGTGTAAAGGGTTCAGAAGGACATTGGGGATCCTGTAGTATGATGTGTAAAGGGTTCAGAAGGACATTGGGGTTCCTGTAGTATGATGTGTAAAGGGTTCAGAAGGACATTGGGGTTCCTGTAGTATGATGTGTAAAGGGTTCAGAAGGACATTTGGGTTCCTGTAGTATGATGTGTTAAGGGTTCAGAAGGACATTGGGGTTCCTGTAGTATGATGTGTAAAGGGTTCAGAAGGACATTGGGGATCCTGCAGTATGATGTGTAAAGGGTTCAGAAGGACTTTGGGGTTCCTGTAATATGATGTGTAAAGGGTTCAGAAGGACATTGGGGTTCCTGTAGTATGATGTGTAAAGGGCTCAGAAGGACATTGGGGTTCCTGTAGTATGATGTGTAAAGGGCTCAGAAGGACATTGGGGTTCCTGTAATATGATGTGTAAAGGGTTCAGAAGGACATTGGGGATCCTGTAGTATGATGTGTAAAGGGTTCAGAAGGACATTGGGGATCCTGTAGTATGATGTGTAGAGGGTTCAGAAGGACATTGGGGATCCTGTAGTATGATGTGCAAAGGGTTCAGAAGGACATTTGGGTTCCTGTAGTATGTATGATGTGTAAAGGGATCCTGTAGTATGATGTGTAAAGGGTTCCTGTAGTATGATGTGTAAAGGGTTCCTGTAGTATGATGTGTAAAATGGTTCCTGTAGTATGATGTGTAAAGGGTTCCTGTAGTATGATGTGTAAAGGGTTCAGAAGGACATTGGGGATCCTGCAGTATGATGTGTAAAGGGTTCAGAAGGACATTGGGGTTCCTGTAGTATGATGTGTAAAGGGTTCAGAAGGACATTGGGGATCCTGTAGAATGATGTGTAAGGGGTTCAGAAGGACATTGGGGATCCTGTAGTATGATGTGTAAAGGGTTCAGAAGGACATTGGGGTTCCTGTAGTATGATGTGTAAAGGGTTCAGAAGGACATTGGGGTTCCTGTATTATGATGTGTAAAGGGTTCAGAAGGACATTGGGGTTCCTGTAGTATGATGTGTAAAGGGTTCAGAAGGACATTGGGGTTCCTGTAGTATGATGTGTAAAGGGTTCCTGTAGTATGATGTGTAAATGGATCCTGTAGTATGATGTGTAAAGGGTTCCTGTAGTATGATGTGTAAAGGGATCCTGTAGTATGATGTGTAAAGGGATCCTGTAGTATGATGTGTAAATGGTTCCTGTAGTATGATGTGTAAAGTGATCATGTAGTATGATGTGTAAAGGGTTCCTGTAGTATGATGTGTAAAGGGATCCTGTAGTATGATGTGTAAAGGGATCCTGTAGTATGATGTGTAAAGGGATCCTGTAGTATGATGTGTAAAGGGTTCCTGTAGTATGATGTGTAAAGGGATCCTGTAGTATGATGTGTAAAGGGATCCTGTAGTATGATGTGTAAAGGGTTCCTGTAGTATGATGTGTAAAGGCTTCCTGTAGTATGATGTGTAAAGGGTTCCTGTAGTATGATGTGTAAAGGGTTCCTGTAGTATGATGTGTAAAGGGATCCTGTAGTATGATGTGTAAAGGGATCCTGTAGTATGATGTGTAAAGGGATCCTCTAGTATGATGTGTAAAGGGTTCCTGTAGTATGATGTGTAAAGGGATCCTGTAGTATGATGTGTAAAGGGATCCTGTAGTATGATGTGTAAAGGGTTCCTGTAGTATGATGTGTAAAGGGTTCCTGTAGTATGATGTGTAAAGGGATCCTGTAGTATGATGTGTAAAGGGTTCCTGTAGTATGATGTGTAAAGGGTTCCTGTAGTATGATGTGTAAAGGGATCCTGTAGTATGATGTGTAAAGGGTTCCTGTAGTATGATGTGTAAAGGGTTCCTGTAGTATGATGTATAAAGGGATCCTGTAGTATGATGTGTAAAGGGATCCTGTAGTATGATGTGTAAAGGGATCCTGTAGTATGATGTGTAAAGGGTTCCTGTAGTATGATGTGTAAAGGGTTCAGAAGGACATTGGGGTTCCTGTAGTATGATGTGTATATCCTGATGTTTCATTATCGAAATCTCTTTTACTTTGGACATAATTATAAAACCGACATTTTTTAAAATTCAAGTAAATTGTTTAGATTTTGTTTTTCTTCAGCACCAGATGAATCTTGAGAAAGTCAAAAAAATAATTCACAATAATTACACACCAGAGAACACACTCATGTTAGTTTATTTATTTCATGTAATTACACACCAGAGAACACACTCATGTTAGTTTATTTATTTTTTAATACTGAAAAGTACCTTATTTTGGAATGTTTTTGATCAAGGTTTCATTTCAGCATCATGTTGCTGTTCTTGTTCTTGTTAAGATAACAATAGTTGTTAAGATAACACTAGTTGTTAAGATAACACTAGTACATGATGAGGTATTTTAAGATACAGGATGTCACCAGCTCCTCGTGTGTGTTGGTGTCAGAGAGGAAAGAGATTCAATAATTCAATGTGTATCAAAAGGCATAAGGCACATGTCCTAGTGCAGTCATAACGACATCCCCCCCCGCCGCCCCCCATGTCCTAGTGCAGTCATAACGACATCCCCCCCCGCCCCCCATGTCCTAGTGCAGTCATAACGACATCCCCCCCGCCCCCCCATGTCCTAGTGCAGTCATAACGACATCCCCCCCCGCCCCCCATGTCCTAGTGCAGTCATAACGACATCCCCCCCGCCCCCCCATGTCCTAGTGCAGTCATAACGACATCCCCCCCGCCCCCCCATGTCCTAGTGCAGTCATAACGACATCACCCCCAGCCCCCCCATGTCCTAGTGCCGTCATAACGACATCCCCCCCGCCCCCCCATGTCCTAGTGCAGTCATAACGACATCCCCCCCGCCCCCCCATGTCCTAGTGCAGTCATAACGACATCCCCCCCGCCCCCCATGTCCTAGTGCAGTCATAACGACATCCCCCTCCCCCGCCCCCCATGTCCTAGTGCAGTCATAACGACATCCCCCCCTGCCCCCCATGTCCTAGTGCCGTCATAACGACATCCCCCCCACCCCCCATGTCCTAGTGCAGTCATAACGACATCCCCCCCCGCCCCCCATGTCCTAGTGCAGTCATAACGACATCCCCCCCCCCCGCTCCCCCATGTTCTAGTGCAGTCATAACGACATCCCCCCCCGCCCCCATGTCCTAGTGCAGTCATAACGACATCCCCCCCGCCCCCCATGTCCTAGTGCAGTCATAACGACATCCCCCCGCCCCCCATGTCCTAATGCAGTCATAACGACAGCTCCCCCGCCCCCCCATGTCCTAGTGCAGTCATAACGACATCACCCCCAGCCCCCCCATGTCCTAGTGCAGTCATAACGACATCCCCCCCGCCCCCCATGTCCTAGTGCAGTCATAACGACATCCCCCCCACCCCCCATGTCCTAGTGCAGTCATAACGACATCCCCCCCCGCCCCCCCATGTCCTAGTGCAGTCATAACGACATCCCCTCCGCCCCCCCATGTCCTAGTGCAGTCATAAAGACATCCCCCCGCCCTCCATGTCCTAATGCAGTCATAACGACATCCCCCCCGCCCCCCCATGTCCTAGTGCAGTCATAACGACAACCCCCCCCACCCCCCCATGTCCTAGTGCAGTCATAACGACATCCCCCCCGCCCCCCCATGTCCTAGTGCAGTCATAACGACATCCCCCCCGCCCCCCCATGTCCTAGTGCAGTCATAACGACATCCCCCCCGCCCCATGTCCTAGTGCAGTCATAACGACACCCCCCCGCCCCCCCATGTCCTAGTGCAGTCATAACGACATCCCCCCCCACCCCCCATGTCCTATTGCAGTCATAACGACATCCCCCCCGCCCCCCCATGTCCTAGTGCAGTCATAACGACATCCCCCCCGCCCCCCCATGTCCTAGTGCAGTCATAACGACATCCCCCCCGCCCCCCCATGTCCTAGTGCAGTCATAACGACATCCCCCCCGCCCCCCCATGTCCTAATGCAGTCATAACGACATCCCCCCCGCCCCCCCATGTCCTAGTGCAGTCATAACGACATCCCCCCCGCCCCCCCATGTCCTAGTGCAGTCATAACGACATCCCCCATGTCTTAGTGCAGTCATAATGACAGCCCCCCCGCCCCCCCATGTCCTAGTGCAGTCATAACGACAGCCCCCCGTGTTCTATTGCAGTCATAACGACAGCCCCCCCCCGTCCCCCATCCCCCAATTCCCCCGTCCCCCGTCCCCCCCCTGTCTTTGTATGTTCCACGTGTCCTATTGCAGTCATAACGACAGCCGTCCCCCCGTCCCCCCCCCGTCCCCCCACCCCCCCGGTCTGTGTATGTTCCATGCAAACAGCTCCTATTATGCACCAAACCACAGTAACCCATTATACAGTATTCCAGTGTCTCCATCATGCATTATTCACTGGTAGTTACCAAGAGAGGACCCAGGAGAGGAGGGTAATACGTGCAATATTAATGTAGCTGCAGTGTTGCTCCGGCTCCACAGCCAGACTTATCGTATCGGTAGTCGAATAACACGCTAGTCATAACGTCCAAGTCCGCGAGGTTATACTCTGGGTTAATGGTCTGAATGTGTTCACACGCCTGAAGGGCGCTATTCACGGGCTGTGTGGGTGTGGACATGGAGGTAGGATGAGGTCAGGGTGCAAGTATCACATCTCACAACTAACCGATCATCGTTTTCACAGCCGAGCCGATCGTAATCTTTGTGAAATGTACTTTCTATTTCAGCTTCCTGGACCACTGAACATCACACTTTTTGTTGAGTGGCCCTTGGATTGACAGGGAAGAACAGAGAGGTGAAAATAAAGAAAACGTTATGCATTGTGTTTTTCATTGTCACCAGGGCAACACAGAACACGGTGATGAGATCAGACAGGGAGGATCTGCCCACCAGGATACATCGTGATGATACATCTTGATACCTCAGTGTTCCTCAGAGTAAAGGAACTGTAGCATCGTAGCATCGTAGCCTCAGTGTTCCTCAGAGTAAAGGGACCGTAGCATCGTAGCCTCAGTGTTCCTCAGAGTAAAGGAACTGTAGCCTCAGTGTTCCTCAGAGTAAAGGGACCGTAGCATCGTAGCCTCAGTGTTCCTCAGAGTAAAGGAACTGTAGCCTCAGTGTTCCTCAGAGTAAAGGGACCGTAGCATCGTAGCCTCAGTGTTCCTCAGAGTAAAGGAACTGTAGCCTCAGTGTTCCTCAGAGTAAAGGAACCGTAGCATCGTAGCCTCAGTGTTCCTCAGAGTAAAGGAACTGTAGCATCGTAGCATCGTAGCCTCAGTGTTCCTCAGAGTAAAGGGACCGTAGCATCGTAGCATCGTAGCCTCAGTGTTCCTCAGAGTAAAGGAACCGTAGCATCATAGCCTCAGTGTTCCTCAGAGTAAAGGTCTTATAGCATCGTAGCATCGTAGCCTCAGTGTTCCTCAGAGTAAAGGTCTTATAGCATCGTAGCCTCAGTGTTCTTCAGAGTAAAGGAACCGTAGCATCGTAGCCTCAGTGTTCCTCAGAGTAAAGGAACCGTAGCCTCAGTGTTCCTCAGAGTAAAAGGAACCGTAGCATCATAGCCTCAGTGTTAAGGAATCGTAGCATCGTAGCCTCAGTGCTCCTCAGAGTAAAGTTCTTATAGCATCGTAGCCGGCTCCCAGAGCAGAGCAGGGTCCCACGGGGCCACAGAGTCCTACATCTGGTACCTCTAGTGCACCCCAAAAGACAGCTAGCAGCCCTGTAGAGAGAGAGAGAGACAGAGAGAGAGACAGACAGACAGACAGACAGACAGACAGACAGACAGACAGAATGGTCTGGTAGAGAGAGAGGGAGAGAGAGAGAGGGAGGGAGTAGGAGAGAGAGCGAGAGAGAGAGAGGGAGGAAGTAGGAGAGAGAGGGAGAGAGAGAGAGAGAGGGAGAGAGAGAGGGAGGAAGTAGGAGAGAGACAGAGAGAGACAGAGAGAGAGAGAGAGAGAGAGACAGACAGACAGACAGAGAGACAGACAGACAGACAGACAGACAGACAGACAGACAGACAGACAGACAGACAGAGAATGGTCTGGTAGAGAGAGAGGGAGAGAGAGAGAGAGAGGGAGAGAGAGAGAGGGAGGAAGTAGGAGAGAGAGAGAGAGGGAGGGAGTAGGAGAGAGAGGGAGTAGGAGAGAGGGAGTAGGAGAGAGAGAGGGAGGAAGTAGGAGAGGCTGAGGGATGACGTCTTTATTCCAGGATAAGAACCTGTCTGAGAGAGGCTTTCCTGGAGGAGAGGGTTTGACTTCCCCCTCTCCTCTCCTCCTCTTGTCCTCTACTCCCCCTCTCCTCCTCTTGTCCTCTCCTCTCCTCCCCCTCTCCTCATCTTGTCCTCTCTTCCCTCTCTCCTCTCCTCCTCTCCTCCCCCTCCCCTCTCCTTTGTGTTCTCCTCCCACCGTGTTATCCAACGTGACACAGTTACAGATGGTCTGTCAACACCGTAGCCCCTCACCTCCCATCTAAATACTGGAGAACAGTATTTATTACTCTGTACCTCACCAAGCCCTGGAGAACAGTATTTATTACTCTGTACCTCACCAAGCCATGGAGAACAGTATTTATTACTCTGTACCTCACCAAGCCCTGGAGAACAGTATTTATTACTCTGTACCTCACCAAGCCCTGGAGAACAGTATTTATTACTCTGTACCTCACCAAGCCCTGGAGAACAGTATTTATTAAATCACTCTGTACCTCACCAAGCCCTGGAGAACAGTATTTATTAAATCACTCTGTACCTCACCAAGCCCTGGAGAACAGTATTTATTAAATCACTCTGGCCTCACCAAGCCATGGAGAACAGTATTTATTAAATCACTCTGTACCTCACCAAGCCCTGGAGAACAGTATTTATTACTCTGTACCTCACCAAGCCCTGGAGAACAGTATTTATTACTCTGTACCTCACCAAGCCCTGGAGAACAGTATTTATTACTCTGTACCTCACCAAGCCCTGGAGAACAGTATTTATTAAATCACTCTGTACCTCACAAAGCCCTGAAGAACAGTATTTATAAAATCACTCTGGCCTCACCAAGCCATGGAGAACAGTATTTATTAAATCACTCTGACCTCACCAAGCCCTGGAGAACAGTATTTATTACTCTGTACCTCACCAAGCCCTGGAGAACAGTATTTATTAAATCACTCTGACCTCACCAAGCCCTGGAGAACAGTATTTATTACTCTGTACCTCACCAAGCCCTAGAGAACAGTATTTATTACTCTGTACCTCACCAAGCCCTGGAGAACAGTATTTATTACTCTGTACCTCACCAAGCCCTGGAGAACAGTATTTATTAAATCACTCTGACCTCACCAAGCCCTGGAGAACAGTATTTATTAAATCACTATGACCTCACCAAGCCCTGGAGAACAGTATTTATTAAATCACTATGACCTCACCAAGCCCTGGAGAACAGTATTTATTAAATCACTCTGGCCTCACCAAGCCATGGAGAACAGTATTTATTAAATCACTCTGACCTCACCAAGCCCTGGAGAACAGTATTTATTAAATCACTATGACCTCACCAAGCCCTGGAGAACAGTATTTATTACTCTGTACCTCACCAAGCCCTGGAGAACAGTATTTATTACTCTGTACCTCACCAAGCCCTGGAGAACAGTATTTATTACTTTGTACCTCACCAAGCCCTGGAGAACAATATTTATTACTCTGACCTCACCAAGCCCCGGAGAACAGTATTTATTACTCTGTACCTCACCAAGCCCTGGAGAACAGTATTTATTACTCTGTACCTCACCAAGCCCTGGAGAACAGTATTTATTACTCTGTACCTCACCAAGCACTGGAGAACAGTATTTATTAAATCACTCTGACCTCACCAAGCCCTAGAGAACAGTATTTATTAAATCACTCTGACCTCACCAAGCCATGGAGAACAGTATTTATTACTCTGTACCTCACCAAGCCCTGGAGAACAGTATTTATTACTCTGTACCTCACCAAGCCCTGGAGAACAGTATTTATTACTCTGTACCTCACCAAGCCCTGGAAAACAGTATTTATTACTCTGTACCTCACCGAGCCCTGGAGAACAGTATTTATTACTCTGTACCTCACCAAGCCCTGGAGAACAGTATTTATTACTCTGTACCTCACCAAGCCCTGGAGAACAGTATTTATTACTCTGTACCTCACCAAGCCCTGGAGAACAGTATTTATTACTCTGTACCTCACCAAGCCCTGGAGAACAGTATGTATTACTCTGTACCTCACCAAGCCCTGGAGAACAGTATGTATTACTCTGTACCTCACAAGCCCTGGAGAACAGTATTTATTACTCTGTACCTCACCAAGCCCTGGAGAACAGTATTTATTAAATCACTCTGTACCTCACCAAGCCCTGGAGAACAGTATTTATTAAATCACTCTGTACCTCACCAAGCCCTGGAGAACAGTATTTATTACTCTGTACCTCACCAAGCCCTGGAGAACAGTATTTATTACTCAGTACCTCACCAAGCCCTGGAGAACAGTATTTATTAAATCACTATGACCTCACCAAGCCATGGAGAACAGTATTTATTACTCTGACCTCACCAAGCCCTGGAGAACAGTATTTATTACTCTGTACCTCACAAGCCCTGGAGAACAGTATTTATTAAATCACTCTGTACCTCACAAAGCCCTGGAGAACAGTATTTATTAAATCACTCTGGCCTCACCAAGCCCTGGAGAACAGTATTTAGTACTCTGTACCTCACCAAGCCCTGGAGAACAGTATTTATTAAATCACTATGACCTCACCAAGCCCTGGAGAACAGTATTTATTAAATCACTATGACCTCACCAAGCCCTGGAGAACAGTATTTATTAAATCACTCTGTACCTCACCAAGCCCTGGAGAACAGTATTTATTAAATCACTCTGACCTCACCAAGCCCTGGAGAACAGTATTTATTAAATCACTCTGACCTCACCAAGCCCTGGAGAACAGTATGTATTACTCTGTACCTCACCAAGCCCTGGAGAACAGTATTTATTAAATCACTATGACCTCACCAAGCCCTGGAGAACAGTATTTATTAAATCACTCTGTACCTCACCAAGCCCTGGAGAACAGTATTTATTAAATCACTCTGACCTCACCAAGCCCTGGAGAACAGTATTTATTAAATCACTCTGACCTCACCAAGCCCTGGAGAACAGTATGTATTACTCTGTACCTCACCAAGCCCTGGAGAACAGTATTTATTAAATCACTATGACCTCACCAAGCCCTGGAGAACAGTATTTATTAAATCACTATGACCTCACCAAGCCCTGGAGAACAGTATTTATTAAATCACTCTGGCCTCACCAAGCCATGGAGAACAGTATTTATTAAATCAATCTGACCTCACCAAGCCCTGGAGAACAGTATTTATTAAATCACTATGACCTCACCAAGCCCTGGAGAACAGTATTTATTAAATCACTATGACCTCACCAAGCCCTGGAGAACAGTATTTATTAAATCACTATGACCTCACCAAGCCCTGGAGAACAGTATTTATTAAATCACTCTGTACCTCACCAAGCCCTGGAGAACAGTATTTATTACTCTGTACCTCACCAAGCACTGGATAACAGTATTTATTAAATCACTCTGACCTCACCAAGCCCTGGAGAACAGTATTTATTAAATCACTATGACCTCACCAAGCCCTAGAGAACAGTATTTATTAAATCACTATGACCTCACCAAGCCCTGGAGAACAGTATTTATTAAATCACTATGACCTCACCAAGCCCTGGAGAACAGTATTTATTAAATCACTCTGTACCTCACCAAGCCCTGGAGAACAGTATTTATTACTCTGTACCTCACCAAGCACTGGATAACAGTATTTATTAAATCACTCTGACCTCACCAAGCCATGGAGAACAGTATTTATTACTCTGTACCTCACCAAGCCCTGGAGAACAGTATTTATTACTCTGTACCTCACCAAGCACTGGATAACAGTATTTATTAAATCACTCTGACCTCACCAAGCCATGGAGAAAAGTATTTATTACTCTGTACCTCACCAAGCCCTGGAGAACAGTATTTATTACTCTGTACCTCACCAAGCACTGGAGAACAGTATTTATTAAATCACTCTGACCTCACCAAGCCATGGAGAACAGTATTTATTACTCTGTACCTCACCAAGCCCTGGAGAACAGTATTTATTAAATCACTCTGACCTCACCAAGCCATGGAGAACAGTATTTATTACTCTGTACCTCACCAAGCCCTGGAGAACAGTATTTATTACTCTGTACCTCACCAAGCCCTGGAGAACAGTATTTATTACTCTGTACCTCACCAAGCCCTGGAGAACAGTATTTATTACTCTGTACCTCACCAAGCCCTGGAGAACAGTATTTATTACTCTGTACCTCACCAAGCCCTGGAGAACAGTATTTATTACTCTGTACCTCACCAAGCCCTGGAGAACAGTATTTATTACTCTGTACCTCACCAAGCCCTGGAGAACAGTATTTATTACTCTGTACCTCACCAAGCCCTGGAGAACAGTATTTATTACTCTGTACCTCACCAAGCCCTGGAGAACAGTATTTATTAAGTCGGTATCAGATGAGGATGTGAAGTTTAGCTGAATTAGCATATCATCTTTATTAACCAATACCTGCAGACCTAATGGTTCTAGTGACGCACCAGGAAGACAGTCTTTTAATTCAGACTCTAGAAAACATTATTATTATACATTAATTCAATCAAATCAAATTGTATTAGTCACATGTGCCGAATACAACAGGTGTAGTAGACCTTACAGTGAAATGCTGAATACAACAGGTGTAGTAGACCTCACAGTGAAATGCTGAATACAACAGGTGTAGTAGACCTCACAGTGAAATGCCGAATACAACAGGTGTAGTAGACCTTACAGTGAAATGCTGAATACAACAGGTGTAGTAGACCTCCCAGTGAAATGCCGAATACAACAGGTGTAGTAGACCTCACAGTGAAATGCCGAATACAACAGGTGTAGTAGACCTTACAGTGAAATGCTGAATACAACAGGTGTAGTAGACCTCCCAGTGAAATGCTGAATACAACAGGTGTAGTAGACCTCCCAGTGAAATGCTGAATACAACAGGTGTAGTAGACCTCCCAGTGAAATGCTGAATACAACAGGTGTAGTAGACCTTACAGTGAAATGCTGAATACAACAGGTGTAGTAGACCTCACAGTGAAATGCCGAATACAACAGGTGTAGTAGACCTCACAGTGAAATGCTGAATACAACAGGTGTAGTAGACCTCACAGTGAAATGCTGAATACAACAGGTGTAGTAGACCTCACAGTGAAATGCTGAATACAACGGGTGTAGTAGACCTTACAGTGAAATGCTGAATACAACAGGTGTAGTAGACCTTACAGTGAAATGCTGAATACAACAGGTGTAGTAGACCTCACAGTGAAATGCCGAATACAACAGGTGTAGTAGACCTCACAGTGAAATGCCGAATACAACAGGTGTAGTAGACCTCCCAGTGAAATGCTGAATACAACAGGTGTAGTAGACCTTACAGTGAAATGCTGAATTCAACAGGTGTAGTAGACCTTACAGTGAAATGCTGAATTCAACAGGTGTAGTAGACCTTACAGTGAAATGCTGAATACAACAGGTGTAGTAGACCTTACAGTGAAATGCTGAATTCAACAGGTGTAGTAGACCTCACAGTGAAATGCTGAATACAACAGGTGTAGTAGACCTTACAGTGAAATGCTGAATTCAACAGGTGTAGTAGACCTTACAGTGGAATGCTGAATACAACAGGTGTAGTAGACCTTACAGTGAAATGCTGAATACAACAGGTGTAGTAGACCTCCCAGTGAAATGCCGAATACAACAGGTGTAGTAGACCTCACAGTGAAATGCTGAATACAACAGGTGTAGTAGACCTCACAGTGAAATGCTGAATACAACAGGTGTAGTAGACCTCACAGTGAAATGCCGAATACAACAGGTGTAGTAGACCTTACAGTGAAATGCTGAATACAACAGGTGTAGTAGACCTTACAGTGAAATGCTGAATACAACAGGTGTAGTAGACCTTACAGTGAAATGCTGAATACAACAGGTGTAGTAGACCTTACAGTGAAATGCTGAATACAACAGGTGTAGTAGACCTTACAGTGAAATGCTGAATACAACAGGTGTAGTAGACCTTACAGTGAAATGCTGAACACAACAGGTGTAGTAGACCTTACAGTGAAATGCTGAACACAACAGGTGTAGTAGACCTTACAGTGAAATGCTGAACACAACAGGTGTAGTAGACCTTACAGTGAAATGCTGAACACAACAGGTGTAGTAGACCTTACAGTGAAATGCTGAACACAACAGGTGTAGTAGACCTCACAGTGAAATGCTGAATACAACAGGTGTAGTAGACCCCACAGTGAAATGCTGAATACAACAGGTGTAGTAGACCTCACAGTGAAATGCTGAATACAACAGGTGTAGTAGACCTTACAGTGAAATGCTGAACACAACAGGTGTAGTAGACCTCACAGTGAAATGCTGAATACAACAGGTGTAGTAGACCCCACAGTGAAATGCTGAATACAACAGGTGTAGTAGACCTTACAGTGAAATGCTGAACACAACAGGTGTAGTAGACCTCACAGTGAAATGCTGAATACAACAGGTGTAGTAGACCCCACAGTGAAATGCTGAATACAACAGGTGTAGTAGACCTCACAGTAAAATGCTGAATACAACAGGTGTAGTAGACCCCACAGTGAAATGCTGAATACAACAGGTGTAGTAGACCTTACAGTGAAATGCTGAACACAACAGGTGTAGTAGACCTCACAGTGAAATGCTGAATACAACAGGTGTAGTAGACCCCACAGTGAAATGCTGAATACAACAGGTGTAGTAGACCTCACAGTGAAATGCTGAATACAACAGGTGTAGTAGACCCCACAGTGAAATGCTGAATACAACAGGTGTAGTAGACCTTACAGTGAAATGCTGAATACAACAGGTGTAGTAGACCTCACAGTGAAATGCTGAATACAACAGGTGTAGTAGACCTCACAGTGAAATGCTAACTTACGAGCCCCTCAACCGACAGTGAAGTTTCAAAACATACAGATAAGAATAAGAGATAAAAGTAACAAGTAATTAAAGAGCAGCAGTAAAAAATAACAATATATACAGGAGGTGTGGAGGCTATATATAACAATATATACAGGGGGTGTGGAGGCTATATATAACAATATATACAGGAGGTGTGGAGGCTATATATAACAATATATACAGGGGGTGTGGAGGCTATATATAACAATATATATAGGGGGTGTGGAGGCTATATATAACAATATATACAGGGGGTGTGGAGGCTATATCTAACAATATATACAGGGGGTGTGGAGGCTATATATAACAATATATACAGGGGGTGTGGAGGCTATATATAACAATATATACAGGGGGGTGTGGAGGCTATATATAACAATATATACAGGGGGTGTGGAGGCTATATATAACAATATATACAGGGGGTGTGGAGGCTATATCTAACAATATATACAGGGGGTGTGGAGGCTATATATAACAATATATACAGGGGGTGTGGAGGCTATATATAACAATATATACAGGGGGGTGTGGAGGCTATATATAACAATATATACAGGGGGGTGTGGAGGCTATATATAACAATATATACAGGGGGTGTGGAGGCTATATATAACAATATATACAGGGGGTGTGGAGGCTATATATAACAATATATACAGGGGGTGTGGAGGCTATATATAACAATATATACAGGGGGTGTGGAGGCTATATATAACAATATATACAGGGGGTGTGGAGTCTATATCTAACAATATATACAGGGGGTGTGGAGGCTATATATAACAATATATAGAGGGGGTGTGGAGGCTATATATAACAATATATACAGGGGGTGTGGAGGCTATATCTAACAATATATACAGGGGGTGTGGAGGCTATATCTAACAATATATACAGGGGGGTGTGGAGGCTATATATAACAATATATACAGGGGGGTGTGGAGGCTATATATAACAATATATACAGGGGGTGTGGAGGCTATATATAACAATATATACAGGGGGGTGTGGAGGCTGTATATATAACAATATATACAGGGGGGTGTGGAGGCTATATATAACAATATATACAGGGGGGTGTGGAGGCTATATATAACAATATATACAGGGGGGTGTGGAGGCTATATATAACAATATATACAGGGGGTGTGGAGGCTATATATAACAATATATACAGGGGGGTGTGGAGGCTATATATAACAATATATACAGGGGGGTGTGGAGGCTATATATAACAATATATACAGGGGGTGTGGAGGCTATATATAACAATATATACAGGGGGTGTGGAGGCTATATATAACAGTATATACAGGAGGTGTGGAGGCTATATATAACAATATATACAGGGGGTGTGGAGGCTATATATAACAATATATACAGGGTGTGTGGAGGCTATATATAACAATATATACAGGGGGTGTGGAGGCTATATATAACAATATATACAGGGGGTGTGGAGGCTATATCTAACAATATATACAGGGGGTGTGGAGGCTATATATAACAATATATAGAGGGGGTGTGGAGGCTATATATAACAATATATACAGGGGGTGTGGAGGCTATATCTAACAATATATACAGGAGGTGTGGAGGCTATATATAACAATATATACAGGGGGTGTGGAGGCTATATATAACAATATATACAGGAGGTGTGGAGGCTATATATAACAATATATACAGGGGGTGTGGAGGCTATATATAACAATATATAGAGGGGGTGTGGAGGCTATATATAACAATATATACAGGGGGTGTGGAGGCTATATCTAACAATATATACAGGGGGTGTGGAGGCTATATATAACAATATATACAGGGGGTGTGGAGGCTATATATAACAATATATACAGGGGGGTGTGGAGGCTATATATAACAATATATACAGGGGGGTGTGGAGGCTATATATAACAATATATACAGGGGGTGTGGAGGCTATATCTAACAATATATACAGGGGGTGTGGAGGCTATATATAACAATATATACAGGGGGTGTGGAGGCTATATATAACAATATATACAGGGGGGTGTGGAGGCTATATATAACAATATATACAGGGGGTGTGGAGGCTATATATAACAATATATACAGGGGGTGTGGAGGCTATATCTAACAATATATACAGGGGGTGTGGAGGCTATATATAACAATATATACAGGGGGTGTGGAGGCTATATATAACAATATATACAGGGGGGTGTGGAGGCTATATATAACAATATATACAGGGGGGTGTGGAGGCTATATATAACAATATATACAGGGGGTGTGGAGGCTATATATAACAATATATACAGGGGGTGTGGAGGCTATATCTAACAATATATACAGGGGGTGTGGAGGCTATATATAACAATATATACAGGGGGTGTGGAGGCTATATATAACAATATATACAGGGGGGTGTGGAGGCTATATATAACAATATATACAGGGGGGTGTGGAGGCTATATATAACAATATATACAGGGGGTGTGGAGGCTATATATAACAATATATACAGGGGGTGTGGAGGCTATATATAACAATATATACAGGGGGTGTGGAGGCTATATATAACAATATATACAGGGGGTGTGGAGGCTATATATAACAATATATACAGGGGGTGTGGAGTCTATATCTAACAATATATACAGGGGGTGTGGAGGCTATATATAACAATATATAGAGGGGGTGTGGAGGCTATATATAACAATATATACAGGGGGTGTGGAGGCTATATCTAACAATATATACAGGGGGTGTGGAGGCTATATCTAACAATATATACAGGGGGGTGTGGAGGCTATATATAACAATATATACAGGGGGGTGTGGAGGCTATATATAACAATATATACAGGGGGTGTGGAGGCTATATATAACAATATATACAGGGGGGTGTGGAGGCTGTATATATAACAATATATACAGGGGGGTGTGGAGGCTATATATAACAATATATACAGGGGGGTGTGGAGGCTATATATAACAATATATACAGGGGGGTGTGGAGGCTATATATAACAATATATACAGGGGGTGTGGAGGCTATATATAACAATATATACAGGGGGGTGTGGAGGCTATATATAACAATATATACAGGGGGGTGTGGAGGCTATATATAACAATATATACAGGGGGTGTGGAGGCTATATATAACAATATATACAGGGGGTGTGGAGGCTATATATAACAGTATATACAGGAGGTGTGGAGGCTATATATAACAATATATACAGGGGGTGTGGAGGCTATATATAACAATATATACAGGGTGTGTGGAGGCTATATATAACAATATATACAGGGGGTGTGGAGGCTATATATAACAATATATACAGGGGGTGTGGAGGCTATATCTAACAATATATACAGGGGGTGTGGAGGCTATATATAACAATATATAGAGGGGGTGTGGAGGCTATATATAACAATATATACAGGGGGTGTGGAGGCTATATCTAACAATATATACAGGAGGTGTGGAGGCTATATATAACAATATATACAGGGGGTGTGGAGGCTATATATAACAATATATACAGGAGGTGTGGAGGCTATATATAACAATATATACAGGGGGTGTGGAGGCTATATATAACAATATATAGAGGGGGTGTGGAGGCTATATATAACAATATATACAGGGGGTGTGGAGGCTATATCTAACAATATATACAGGGGGTGTGGAGGCTATATATAACAATATATACAGGGGGTGTGGAGGCTATATATAACAATATATACAGGGGGGTGTGGAGGCTATATATAACAATATATACAGGGGGGTGTGGAGGCTATATATAACAATATATACAGGGGGTGTGGAGGCTATATCTAACAATATATACAGGGGGTGTGGAGGCTATATATAACAATATATACAGGGGGTGTGGAGGCTATATATAACAATATATACAGGGGGGTGTGGAGGCTATATATAACAATATATACAGGGGGTGTGGAGGCTATATATAACAATATATACAGGGGGTGTGGAGGCTATATCTAACAATATATACAGGGGGTGTGGAGGCTATATATAGCAATATATACAGGGGGTGTGGAGGCTATATATAACAATATATACAGGGGGGTGTGGAGGCTATATATAACAATATATACAGGGGGTGTGGAGGCTATATATAACAATATATACAGGGGGTGTGGAGGCTATATATAACAATATATACAGGGGGTGTGGAGGCTATATATAACAATATATACAGGGGGTGTGGAGGCTATATATAACAATATATACAGGGGGTGTGGAGGCTATATATAACAATATATACAGGGGGTGTGGAGTCTATATCTAACAATATATACAGGGGGTGTGGAGGCTATATATAACAATATATAGAGGGGGTGTGGAGGCTATATATAACAATATATACAGGGGGTGTGGAGGCTATATCTAACAATATATACAGGGGGTGTGGAGGCTATATATAACAATATATACAGGGGGGTGTGGAGGCTATATATAACAATATATACAGGGGGTGTGGAGGCTATATATAACAATATATACAGGGGGTGTGGAGGCTATATCTAACAATATATACAGGGGGTGTGGAGGCTATATATAACAATATATACAGGGGGTGTGGAGGCTATATATAACAATATATACAGGGGGGTGTGGAGGCTATATATAACAATATATACAGGGGGGTGTGGAGGCTATATATAACAATATATACAGGGGGTGTGGAGGCTATATATAACAATATATACAGGGGGTGTGGAGGCTATATATAACAATATATACAGGGGGTGTGGAGGCTATATATAACGATATATACAGGGGGTGTGGAGGCTATATATAACAATATATACAGGGGGTGTGGAGTCTATATCTAACAATATATACAGCGGGTGTGGAGGCTATATATAACAATATATAGAGGGGGTGTGGAGGCTATATATAACAATATACAGGGGGTGTGGAGGCTATATCTAACAATATATACAGGGGGTGTGGAGGCTATATCTAACAATATATACAGGGGGTGTGGAGGCTATATATAACAATATATACAGGGGGGTGTGGAGGCTATATATAACAATATATTCAGGGGGTGTGGAGGCTATATATAACAATATATACAGGGGGGTGTGGAGGCTGTATATATAACAATATATACAGGGGGGTGTGGAGGCTATATATAACAATATATACAGGGGGGTGTGGAGGCTATATATAACAATATATACAGGGGGGTGTGGAGGCTATATATAACAATATATACAGGGGGTGTGGAGGCTATATATAACAATATATACAGGGGGTGTGGAGGCTATATATAACAATATATACAGGGGGGTGTGGAGGCTATATAT
This sequence comes from Oncorhynchus mykiss, assembly GCF_057628025.1. Classification (NCBI taxonomy): domain Eukaryota; kingdom Metazoa; phylum Chordata; class Actinopteri; order Salmoniformes; family Salmonidae; genus Oncorhynchus; species Oncorhynchus mykiss. The sequence goes on from NW_028322092.1 coordinate 847,042, forward strand.
AACAATATATACAGGGGGTGTGGAGGCTATATATAACAATATATACAGGGGGTGTGGAGGCTATATATAACAGTATATACAGGAGGTGTGGAGGCTATATATAACAATATATACAGGGGGTGTGGAGGCTATATATAACAATATATACAGGGTGTGTGGAGGCTATATATAACAATATATACAGGGGGTGTGGAGGCTATATATAACAATATATACAGGGGGTGTGGAGGCTATATCTAACAATATATACAGGGGGTGTGGAGGCTATATATAACAATATATAGAGGGGGTGTGGAGGCTATATATAACAATATATACAGGGGGTGTGGAGGCTATATCTAACAATATATACAGGAGGTGTGGAGGCTATATATAACAATATATACAGGGGGTGTGGAGGCTATATATAACAACATATACACGAGGTGTGGAGGCTATATATAACAATATATACAGGGGGTGTGGAGGCTATATATAACAATATATAGAGGGGGTGTGGAGGCTATATATAACAATATATACAGGGGGTGTGGAGGCTATATCTAACAATATATACAGGGGTTGTGGAGGCTATATATAACAATATATACAGGGGGTGTGGAGGCTATATATAACAATATATACAGGGGGGTGTGGAGGCTATATATAACAATATATACAGGGGGGTGTGGAGGCTATATATAACAATATATACAGGGGGTGTGGAGGCTATATCTAACAATATATACAGGGGGTGTGGAGGCTATATATAACAATATATACAGGGGGTGTGGAGGCTATATATAACAATATATACAGGGGGGTGTGGAGGCTATATATAACAATATATACAGGGGGTGTGGAGGCTATATATAACAATATATACAGGGGGGTGTGGAGGCTATATATAACAATATATACAGGGGGTGTGGAGGCTATATCTAACAATATATACAGGGGGTGTGGAGGCTATATATAACAATATATACAGGGGGTGTGGAGGCTATATATAACAATATATACAGGGGGGTGTGGAGGCTATATATAACAATATATACAGGGGGGTGTGGAGGCTATATATAACAATATATACAGGGGGTGTGGAGGCTATATATAACAATATATACAGGGGGTGTGGAGGCTATATATAACAATATATACAGGGGGGTGTGGAGGCTATATATAACAATATATACAGGGGGTGTGGAGGCTATATATAACAATATATACAGGGTGTGTGGAGGCTATATATAACAATATATACAGGGGGTGTGGAGGCTATATATAACAATATATACAGGGGGTGTGGAGGCTATATCTAACAATATATACAGGGGTGTGGAGGCTATATATAACAATATATACAGGGGGGTGTGGAGGCTATATATAACAATATATACAGGGGGGTGTGGAGGCTATATATAATAATATATACAGGGGGTGTGGAGGCTATATATAACAATATTTACAGGGGGGTGTGAAGGCTATATATAACAATATATACAGGGGGTGTGGAGGCTATATCTAACAATATATACAGGGGGTGTGGAGGCTATATATAACAATATATACAGGGGGTGTGGAGGCTATATATAACAATATATACAGGGGGGTGTGGAGGCTATATATAACAATATATACAGGGGGTGTGGAGGCTATATATAACAATATATACAGGGGGTGTGGAGGCTATATCTAACAATATATACAGGGGGTGTGGAGGCTATATATAACAATATATACAGGGGGTGTGGAGGCTATATATAACAATATATACAGGGGGGTGTGGAGGCTATATATAACAATATATACAGGGGGGTGTGGAGGCTATATATAACAATATATACAGGGGGTGTGGAGGCTATATATAACAATATATACAGGGGGTGTGGAGGCTATATATAACAATATATACAGGGGGTGTGGAGGCTATATATAACAATATATACAGGGGGTGTGGAGGCTATATATAACAATATATACAGGGGGTGTGGAGTCTATATCTAACAATATATACAGGGGGTGTGGAGGCTATATATAACAATATATAGAGGGGGTGTGGAGGCTATATATAACAATATATACAGGGGGGTGTGGAGGCTATATATAACAATATATACAGGGGGGTGTGGAGGCTATATATAACAATATATACAGGGGGGTGTGGAGGCTATATATAACAATATATACAGGGGGGTGTGGAGGCTATATATAACAATATATACAGGGGGTGTGGAGGCTATATATAACAATATATACAGGGGGGTGTGGAGGCTATATATAACAATATATACAGGGGGTGTGGAGGCTATATATAACAATATATACAGGGGGTGTGGAGGCTATATATAACAATATATACAGGGGGTGTGGAGGCTATATATAACAGTATATACAGGAGGTGTGGAGGCTATATATAACAATATATACAGGGGGTGTGGAGGCTATATATATCAATATATACAGGGTGTGTGGAGGCTATATATAACAATATATACAGGGGGTGTGGAGGCTATATATAACAATATATACAGGGGGTGTGGAGGCTATATCTAACAATATATACAGGGGTGTGGAGGCTATATATAACAATATATACAGGGGGGTGTGGAGGCTATATATAACAATATATACAGGGGGGTGTGGAGGCTATATATAACAATATATACAGGGGGTGTGGAGGCTATATCTAACAATATATACAGGGGGTGTGGAGGCTATATATAACAACATATACAGGAGGTGTGGAGGCTATATATAACAATATATACAGGGGGTGTGGAGGCTATATATAACAATATATAGAGGGGGTGTGGAGGCTATATATAACAATATATACAGGGGGTGTGGAGGCTATATCTAACAATATATACAGGGGGTGTGGAGGCTATATATAACAATATATACAGGGGGTGTGGAGGCTATATATAACAATATATACAGGGGGGTGTGGAGGCTATATATAACAATATATACAGGGGGGTGTGGAGGCTATATATAACAATATATACAGGGGGTGTGGAGGCTATATCTAACAATATATACAGGGGGTGTGGAGGCTATATATAACAATATATACAGGGGGTGTGGAGGCTATATATAACAATATATACAGGGGGGTGTGGAGGCTATATATAACAATATATACAGGGGGTGTGAAGGCTATATATAACAATATATACAGGGGGTGTGGAGGCTATATCTAACAATATATACAGGGGGTGTGGAGGCTATATATAACAATATATACAGGGGGTGTGGAGGCTATATATAACAATATATACAGGGGGGTGTGGAGGCTATATATAACAATATATACAGGGGGGTGTGGAGGCTATATATAACAATATATACAGGGGGTGTGGAGGCTATATATAACAATATATACAGGGGGTGTGGAGGCTATATATAACAATATATACAGGGGGTGTGGAGGCTATATATAACAATATATACAGGGGGTGTGGAGGCTATATATAACAATATATACAGGGGGTGTGGAGTCTATATCTAACAATATATACAGGGGGTGTGGAGGCTATATATAACAATATATAGAGGGGGTGTGGAGGCTATATATAACAATATATACAGGGGGTGTGGAGGCTATATCTAACAATATATACAGGGGGTGTGGAGGCTATATCTAACAATATATACAGGGGGGTGTGGAGGCTATATATAACAATATATACAGGGGGGTGTGGAGGCTATATATAACAATATATACAGGGGGTGTGGAGGCTATATATAACAATATATACAGGGGGGTGTGGAGGCTATATATAACAATATATACAGGGGGGTGTGGAGGCTATATATAACAATATATACAGGGGGTGTGGAGGCTATATATAACAATATATACAGGGGGGTGTGGAGGCTATATATAACAATATATACAGGGGGTGTGGAGGCTATATATAACAATATATACAGGGGGGTGTGGAGGCTATATATAACAATATATACAGGGGGTGTGGAGGCTATATATAACAATATATACAGGGGGTGTGGAGGCTATATATAACAATATATACAGGGGGTGTGGAGGCTATATATAACAGTATATACAGGAGGTGTGGAGGCTATATATAACAATATATACAGGGGGTGTGGAGGCTATATCTAACAATATATACAGGGGTGTGGAGGCTATATATAACAATATATACAGGGGGGTGTGGAGGCTATATATAACAATATATACAGGGGGGTGTGGAGGCTATATATAATAATATATACAGGGGGTGTGGAGGCTATATATAACAATATATACAGGGGGGTGTGAAGGCTATATATAACAATATATACAGGGGGTGTGGAGGCTATATCTAACAATATATACAGGGGGTGTGGAGGCTATATATAACAATATATACAGGGGGTGTGGAGGCTATATATAACAATATATACAGGGGGGTGTGGAGGCTATATATAACAATATATACAGGGGGTGTGGAGGCTATATATAACAATATATACAGGGGGTGTGGAGGCTATATCTAACAATATATACAGGGGGTGTGGAGGCTATATATAACAATATATACAGGGGGTGTGGAGGCTATATATAACAATATATACAGGGGGGTGTGGAGGCTATATATAACAATATATACAGGGGGGTGTGGAGGCTATATATAACAATATATACAGGGGGTGTGGAGGCTATATATAACAATATATACAGGGGGTGTGGAGGCTATATATAACAATATATACAGGGGGTGTGGAGGCTATATATAACAATATATACAGGGGGTGTGGAGGCTATATATAACAATATATACAGGGGGTGTGGAGTCTATATCTAACAATATATACAGGGGGTGTGGAGGCTATATATAACAATATATAGAGGGGGTGTGGAGGCTATATATAACAATATATACAGGGGGTGTGGAGGCTATATCTAACAATATATACAGGGGGTGTGGAGGCTATATCTAACAATATATACAGGGGGGTGTGGAGGCTATATATAACAATATATACAGGGGGGTGTGGAGGCTATATATAACAATATATACAGGGGGTGTGGAGGCTATATATAACAATATATACAGGGGGGTGTGGAGGCTATATATAACAATATATACAGGGGGGTGTGGAGGCTATATATAACAATATATACAGGGGGGTGTGGAGGCTATATATAACAATATATACAGGGGGGTGTGGAGGCTATATATAACAATATATACAGGGGGTGTGGAGGCTATATATAACAATATATACAGGGGGGTGTGGAGGCTATATATAACAATATATACAGGGGGTGTGGAGGCTATATATAACAATATATACAGGGGGTGTGGAGGCTATATATAACAATATATACAGGGGGTGTGGAGGCTATATATAACAGTATATACAGGAGGTGTGGAGGCTATATATAACAATATATACAGGGGGTGTGGAGGCTATATATATCAATATATACAGGGTGTGTGGAGGCTATATATAACAATATATACAGGGGGTGTGGAGGCTATATATAACAATATATACAGGGGGTGTGGAGGCTATATCTAACAATATATACAGGGGTGTGGAGGCTATATATAACAATATATACAGGGGGGTGTGGAGGCTATATATAACAATATATACAGGGGGGTGTGGAGGCTATATATAATAATATATACAGGGGGTGTGGAGGCTATATATAACAATATATACAGGGGGGTGTGAAGGCTATATATAACAATATATACAAGGGGTGTGGAGGCTATATATAACAATATATACAGGGGGTGTGGAGGCTATATATAACAATATATACAGGGGGGTGTGGAGGCTATATATAACAATATATACAGGGGGGTGTGGAGGCTATATATAACAATATATACAGGGGGTGTGGTGGCTATATATAACAATATATACAGGGGGGTGAGGAGGCTATATATAACAATATATACAGGGGGTGTGGAGGCTATATATAACAATATATACAGGGGGTGTGGAGGCTATATATAACAATATATACAGGGGGTGTGGAGGATATATATAACAATATATACAGGGGGTGTGGAGGATATATATAACAATATATACAGGGGGTGTGGAGGCTATATATAATAATATATACAGGGGGTGTGGAGGCTATATATAACAATATATACAGGGGGTGTGGAGGCTATATATAACAATATATACAGGGGTGTGGAGGCTATATATAACAATATATACAGGGGGTGTGGAGACTATATATAACAATATATACAGGGGGTGTGGAGGCTATATATAACAATATATACAGGGGGTGTGGAGGCTATATATAACAATATATACAGGGGGGTGTGGAGGCTATATATAACAATATATACAGGGGGTGTGGAGGATATATATAACAATATATACAGGGGGTGTGGAGGATATATATAACAATATATACAGGGGGTGTGGAGGCTATATATAATAATATATACAGGGGGTGTGGAGGCTATATATAACAATATATACAGGGGGTGTGGAGGCTATATATAACAATATATACAAGGGGTGTGGAGGATATATATAACAATATATACAGGGGGTGTGGAGGATATATATAACAATATATACAGGGGGTGTGGAGGCTATATATAATAATATATACAGGGGGTGTGGAGGCTATATATAACAATATATACAGGGGGTGTGGAGGCTATATCTAACAATATATACAGGGGGTGTGGAGGCTATATATAACAATATATACAGGGGGGTGTGGAGGCTATATATAACAATATATACAGGGGGTGTGGAGGCTATATATAACAATATATACAGGGGGTGTGGAGGCTATATATAACAATATATACAGGGGGGTGTGGAGGCTATATATAACAATATATACAGGGGGGTGTGGAGGCTATATATAACAATATATACAGGGGGGTGTGGAGGCTATATATAACAATATATACAGGGGGGTGTGGAGGCTATATATAACAATATATACAGGGGGTATGGAGGCTATATATAACAATATATACAGGGGGGTGTGGAGGCTATATATAACAATATATACAGGGGGTGTGGAGGCTATATATAACAATATATACAGGGGGTGTGGAGGCTATATCTAACAATATATACAGGGGGTGTGGAGGCTATATCTAACAATATATACAGGGGGGTGTGGAGGCTATATATAACAATATATACAGGGGGGTGTGGAGGCTATATATAACAATATATACAGGGGGTGTGGAGGCTATATATAACAATATATACAGGGGGGTGTGGAGGCTATATATAACAATATATACAGGGGGGTGTGGAGGCTATATATAACAATATATACAGGGGGGTGTGGAGGCTATATATAACAATATATACAGGGGGGTGTGGAGGCTATATATAACAATATATACAGGGGGTGTGGAGGCTATATATAACAATATATACAGGGGGGTGTGGAGGCTATATATAACAATATATACAGGGGGTGTGGAGGCTATATATAACAATATATACAGGGGGTGTGGAGGCTATATATAACAATATATACAGGGGGTGTGGAGGCTATATATAACAGTATATACAGGAGGTGTGGAGGCTATATATAACAATATATACAGGGGGTGTGGAGGCTATATATATCAATATATACAGGGTGTGTGGAGGCTATATATAACAATATATACAGGGGGTGTGGAGGCTATATATAACAATATATACAGGGGGTGTGGAGGCTATATCTAACAATATATACAGGGGTGTGGAGGCTATATATAACAATATATACAGGGGGGTGTGGAGGCTATATATAACAATATATACAGGGGGGTGTGGAGGCTATATATAACAATATATACAGGGGGTGTGGAGGCTATATCTAACAATATATACAGGGGGTGTGGAGGCTATATATAACAACATATACAGGAGGTGTGGAGGCTATATATAACAATATATACAGGGGGTGTGGAGGCTATATATAACAATATATAGAGGGGGTGTGGAGGCTATATATAACAATATATACAGGGGGTGTGGAGGCTATATCTAACAATATATACAGGGGGTGTGGAGGCTATATATAACAATATATACAGGGGGTGTGGAGGCTATATATAACAATATATACAGGGGGGTGTGGAGGCTATATATAACAATATATACAGGGGGGTGTGGAGGCTATATATAACAATATATACAGGGGGTGTGGAGGCTATATCTAACAATATATACAGGGGGTGTGGAGGCTATATATAACAATATATACAGGGGGTGTGGAGGCTATATATAACAATATATACAGGGGGGTGTGGAGGCTATATATAACAATATATACAGGGGGTGTGGAGGCTATATATAACAATATATACAGGGGGTGTGGAGGCTATATCTAACAATATATACAGGGGGTGTGGAGGCTATATATAACAATATATACAGGGGGTGTGGAGGCTATATATAACAATATATACAGGGGGGTGTGGAGGCTATATATAACAATATATACAGGGGGGTGTGGAGGCTATATATAACAATATATACAGGGGGTGTGGAGGCTATATATAACAATATATACAGGGGGTGTGGAGGCTATATATAACAATATATACAGGGGGTGTGGAGGCTATATATAACAATATATACAGGGGGTGTGGAGGCTATATATAACAATATATACAGGGGGTGTGGAGTCTATATCTAACAATATATACAGGGGGTGTGGAGGCTATATATAACAATATATAGAGGGGGTGTGGAGGCTATATATAACAATATATACAGGGGGTGTGGAGGCTATATCTAACAATATATACAGGGGGTGTGGAGGCTATATCTAACAATATATACAGGGGGGTGTGGAGGCTATATATAACAATATATACAGGGGGGTGTGGAGGCTATATATAACAATATATACAGGGGGTGTGGAGGCTATATATAACAATATATACAGGGGGGTGTGGAGGCTATATATAACAATATATACAGGGGGGTGTGGAGGCTATATATAACAATATATACAGGGGGTGTGGAGGCTATATATAACAATATATACAGGGGGGTGTGGAGGCTATATATAACAATATATACAGGGGGTGTGGAGGCTATATATAACAATATATACAGGGGGGTGTGGAGGCTATATATAACAATATATACAGGGGGTGTGGAGGCTATATATAACAATATATACAGGGGGTGTGGAGGCTATATATAACAATATATACAGGGGGTGTGGAGGCTATATATAACAGTATATACAGGAGGTGTGGAGGCTATATATAACAATATATACAGGGGGTGTGGAGGCTATATATAACAATATATACAGGGTGTGTGGAGGCTATATATAACAATATATACAGGGGGTGTGGAGGCTATATATAACAATATATACAGGGGGTGTGGAGGCTATATCTAACAATATATACAGGGGTGTGGAGGCTATATATAACAATATATACAGGGGGGTGTGGAGGCTATATATAACAATATATACAGGGGGGTGTGGAGGCTATATATAATAATATATACAGGGGGTGTGGAGGCTATATATAACAATATATACAGGGGGGTGTGAAGGCTATATATAACAATATATACAGGGGGTGTGGAGGCTATATCTAACAATATATACAGGGGGTGTGGAGGCTATATATAACAATATATACAGGGGGTGTGGAGGCTATATATAACAATATATACAGGGGGGTGTGGAGGCTATATATAACAATATATACAGGGGGTGTGGAGGCTATATATAACAATATATACAGGGGGTGTGGAGGCTATATCTAACAATATATACAGGGGGTGTGGAGGCTATATATAACAATATATACAGGGGGTGTGGAGGCTATATATAACAATATATACAGGGGGGTGTGGAGGCTATATATAACAATATATACAGGGGGGTGTGGAGGCTATATATAACAATATATACAGGGGGTGTGGAGGCTATATATAACAATATATACAGGGGGTGTGGAGGCTATATATAACAATATATACAGGGGGTGTGGAGGCTATATATAACAATGTATACAGGGGGTGTGGAGGCTATATATAACAATATATACAGGGGGTGTGGAGTCTATATCTAACAATATATACAGGGGGTGTGGAGGCTATATATAACAATATATAGAGGGGGTGTGGAGGCTATATATAACAATATATACAGGGGGTGTGGAGGCTATATCTAACAATATATACAGGGGGTGTGGAGGCTATATCTAACAATATATACAGGGGGGTGTGGAGGCTATATATAACAATATATACAGGGGGGTGTGGAGGCTATATATAACAATATATACAGGGGGTGGGGAGGCTATATATAACAATATATACAGGGGGGTGTGGAGGCTATATATAACAATATATACAGGGGGGTGTGGAGGCTATATATAACAATATATACAGGGGGGTGTGGAGGCTATATATAACAATATATACAGGGGGGTGTGGAGGCTATATATAACAATATATACAGGGGGTGTGGAGGCTATATATAACAATATATACAGGGGGGTGTGGAGGCTATATATAACAATATATACAGGGGGTGTGGAGGCTATATATAACAATATATACAGGGGGTGTGGAGGCTATATATAACAATATATACAGGGGGTGTGGAGGCTATATATAACAGTATATACAGGAGGTGTGGAGGCTATATATAACAATATATACAGGGGGTGTGGAGGCTATATATATCAATATATACAGGGTGTGTGGAGGCTATATATAACAATATATACAGGGGGTGTGGAGGCTATATATAACAATATATACAGGGGGTGTGGAGGCTATATCTAACAATATATACAGGGGTGTGGAGGCTATATATAACAATATATACAGGGGGGTGTGGAGGCTATATATAACAATATATACAGGGGGGTGTGGAGGCTATATATAATAATATATACAGGGGGTGTGGAGGCTATATATAACAATATATACAGGGGGGTGTGAAGGCTATATATAACAATATATACAAGGGGTGTGGAGGCTATATATAACAATATATACAGGGGGTGTGGAGGCTATATATAACAATATATACAGGGGGGTGTGGAGGCTATATATAACAATATATACAGGGGGGTGTGGAGGCTATATATAACAATATATACAGGGGGTGTGGTGGCTATATATAACAATATATACAGGGGGGTGAGGAGGCTATATATAACAATATATACAGGGGGTGTGGAGGCTATATATAACAATATATACAGGGGGTGTGGAGGCTATATATAACAATATATACAGGGGGTGTGGAGGATATATATAACAATATATACAGGGGGTGTGGAGGATATATATAACAATATATACAGGGGGTGTGGAGGCTATATATAATAATATATACAGGGGGTGTGGAGGCTATATATAACAATATATACAGGGGGTGTGGAGGCTATATATAACAATATATACAGGGGTGTGGAGGCTATATATAACAATATATACAGGGGGTGTGGAGACTATATATAACAATATATACAGGGGGTGTGGAGGCTATATATAACAATATATACAGGGGGTGTGGAGGCTATATATAACAATATATACAGGGGGGTGTGGAGGCTATATATAACAATATATACAGGGGGTGTGGAGGATATATATAACAATATATACAGGGGGTGTGGAGGATATATATAACAATATATACAGGGGGTGTGGAGGCTATATATAATAATATATACAGGGGGTGTGGAGGCTATATATAACAATATATACAGGGGGTGTGGAGGCTATATATAACAATATATACAAGGGGTGTGGAGGATATATATAACAATATATACAGGGGGTGTGGAGGATATATATAACAATATATACAGGGGGTGTGGAGGCTATATATAATAATATATACAGGGGGTGTGGAGGCTATATATAACAATATATACAGGGGGTGTGGAGGCTATATCTAACAATATATACAGGGGGTGTGGAGGCTATATATAACAATATATACAGGGGGGTGTGGAGGCTATATATAACAATATATACAGGGGGGTGTGGAGGCTATATATAACAATATATACAGGGGGTGTGGAGGCTATATATAACAATATATACAGGGGGGTGTGGAGGCTATATATAACAATATATACAGGGGGGTGTGGAGGCTATATATAACAATATATACAGGGGGGTGTGGAGGCTATATATAACAATATATACAGGGGGGTGTGGAGGCTATATATAACAATATATACAGGGGGTATGGAGGCTATATATAACAATATATACAGGGGGGTGTGGAGGCTATATATAACAATATATACAGGGGGTGTGGAGGCTATATATAACAATATATACAGGGGGTGTGGAGGCTATATATAACAATATATACAGGGGGGTAAATGTTAAGTATAATGTAACTGTTCTTCTCTGGCTGATTGAATAATGATGATTGACAGGCCTTTTGCCTCGGTTGTCATTTTGATTGACAGTTTGTGTCTCTGGGTTTTAAAACAGTGAAGCTAATAAAGTATTGTGTGTCAGAGTCTTTGAAATAGACCCGGATTCAGGTTCAGCTGTCTGAGTCTGAGAAGAACATGAGACACTTCCACCTTTGAAATTCCTCCACAGGCTGACAAAGTAATCAATGCCTAGATCAATTAGATCAGGTGTTAACCGTGTGGTAGTAGACACCCCCATAGCTCCAATTGGCACCGTCCAGAGCCAGCAGTGCCATCTATCCAACCCAGGGACTCCAGGAACCGGGCCATCTATCCAACCCAGGGACTCCAGGAACCGGGCCATCTATCCAACCCAGGGACTCCAGGAACCGGGCCATCTATCTAACCCAGGGACTCCAGGAACCGGGCCATCTATCCAACCCAGGGACTTCAGGAACCGGGCCATCTATCCAACCCAGGGACTTCAGGAACCGGGCCATCTATCCAATCCAGGGACTCCAGGAACCGGGCCATCTATCCAATCCAGGGACTCCAGGAACCGGGCCAAGGCTGTTAGTGCTCTGCCATGTGTTGTCTGTCGTCAGCATGCAGCCCACATGAAGGGAGGAGAGGAGAGGAGAGTAGAGAAGAGAGGAGGGGAGAGAAGAGAAGAGAAGAGAGGAGAAGAGAGGAGAGGAGAGGAGAGGAGAGGAGAGGAGAGGAGAGGAGAGGAGAAGAGAGGAGGAGCAGAAGGGAGAGGATAGGAGGAACAGAGGGGAGATGGGAGGAGGGGAGGCTAGGAGAGGAGAGGGGATAGGGGAGGCTAGTAGAGGAGAGGAGAGGCTAGGAGAGGAGAAGAGGGGGGGATAGGAGAGGAGAGGCTAGGAGAGGAGCCAGAATCCTCTGTAATATCAATAATTGAGGCTCTTGAAGAATGGTAATTAAATTAGTTAATTATGCCGGTAAAATTACATATAATTATGTGACTGGAGGGTATATTTAGTAAATTAGTCTCATCAAGGCTGACTGTGTAGAATGCTGCCAAATGTTGTTCCTTGATTATTAGGGAACTGTGATACTCCCTTTCTGGAGTAAATTAGTCGTTTACACACTGGGGATCCTCTGGCTCAGACCCCAACTCTACCTCTGGCTCAGACCCCAACTCTACCTCTGGCTCAGACCCCAACTCTACCTCTGGCTCAGACCCTAACTCTACCTCTGGCTCAGACCCCAACTCTACCTCTGGCTCAGACCCCAACTCTACCTCTGGCTCAGACCCCAACTCTACCTCTGGCTCAGACCCCAACTCTACCTCTGACTCAGACCCTAACTCTACCTCTGACTCAGACCCCAACTCTACCTCTGGCTCAGACCCTAACTCTACCTCTGGCTCAGACCCCAACTCTACCTCTGACTCAGACCCCAACTCTACCTCTGACTCAGACCCTAACTCTACCTCTGGTTCAGACCCTAACTCTACCTCTGGTTCAGACCCCAACTCTACCTCTGGCTCAGACCCTAACTCTACCTCTGGCTCAGACCCCAACTCTACCTCTGGCTCAGACCCTAACTCTACCTCTGGTTCAGACCCCAACTCTACCTCTGGCTCAGACCCTAACTCTACCTCTGGCTCAGACCCCAACTCTACCTCTGGCTCAGACCCTAACTCTACCTCTGGTTCAGACCCCAACTCTACCTCTGGCTCAGACCCTAACTCTACCTCTGACTCAGACCCCAACTCTACCTCTGGCTCAGACCCTAACTCTACCTCTGACTCAGACCCCAACTCTACCTCTGGCTCAGACCCCAACTCTACCTCTGACTCAGACCCCAACTCTACCTCTGGCTCAGACCCTAACTCTACCTCTGACTCAGACCCCAACTCTACCTCTGACTCAGACCCCAACTCTACCTCTGACTCAGACCCTAACTCTACCTCTGACTCAGACCCCAACTCTACCTCTGGCTCAGACCCCAACTCTACCTCTGACTCAGACCCCAACTCTACCTCTGACTCAGACCCCAACTCTACCTCTGGCTCAGACCCCAACTCTACCTCTGGCTCAGACCCTAACTCTACCTCTGACTCAGACCCCAACTCTACCTCTGGCTCAGACCCCAACTCTACCTCTGGCTCAGACCCTAACTCTACCTCTGACTCAGACCCTAACTCTACCTCTGGCTCAGACCCTAACTCTACCTCTGGCTCAGACCCTAACTCTACCTCTGACTCAGACCCCAACTCTACCTCTGGCTCAGACCCTAACTCTACCTCTGACTCAGACCCTAACTCTACCTCTGGTTCATTCCCTAACTCTACCTCTGACTCAGACCCTAACTCTACCTCTGACTCAGACCCCAACTCTACCTCTGACTCAGACCCTAACTCTACCTCTGGCTCAGACCCTAACTCTACCTCTGACTCAGACCCCAACTCTACCTCTGGCTCAGACCCTAACTCTACCTCTGGCTCAGACCCTAACTCTACCTCTGACTCAGACCCTAACTCTACCTCTGACTCATTCCCTAACTCTACCTCTGACTCAGACCCCAACTCTACCTCTGGCTCAGACCCTAACTCTACCTCTGGCTCAGACCCTAACTCTACCTCTGACTCAGACCCCAACTCTACCTCTGGCTCAGACCCTAACTCTACCTCTGACTCAGACCCTAACTCTACCTCTGACTCAGACCCTAACTCTACCTCTGGCTCAGACCCTAACTCTACCTCTGACTCAGACCCCAACTCTACCTCTGACTCAGACCCTAACTCTACCTCTGACTCAGACCCCAACTCTACCTCTGGCTCAGACCCTAACTCTACCTCTGGCTCAGACCCTAACTCTACCTCTGACTCAGACCCCAACTCTACCTCTGGCTCAGACCCTAACTCTACCTCTGACTCAGACCCTAACTCTACCTCTGACTCAGACCCTAACTCTACCTCTGACTCAGACCCCAACTCTACCTCTGACTCAGACCCTAACTCTACCTCTGACTCAGACCCTAACTCTACCTCTGGCTCAGACCCTAACTCTACCTCTGACTCAGACCCCAACTCTACCTCTGACTCAGACCCTAACTCTACCTCTGACTCAGACCCCAACTCTACCTCTGACTCAGACCCTAACTCTACCTCTGACTCAGACCCTAACTCTACCTCTGACTCAGACCCCAACTCTACCTCTGACTCAGACCCTAACTCTACCTCTGGTTCATTCCCCAACTCTACCTCTGACTCAGACCCTAACTCTACCTCTGACTCAGACCCTAACTCTACCTCTGACTCAGACCCTAACTCTACCTCTGGTTCATTCCCTAACTCTACCTCTGACTCAGACCCTAACTCTACCTCTGGCTCAGACCCCAACTCTACCTCTGGCTCAGACCCTAACTCTACCTCTGGCTCAGACCCCAACTCTACCTCTGGCTCAGACCCTAACTCTACCTCTGACTCAGACCCTAACTCTACCTCTGGCTCAGACCCCAACTCTACCTCTGGTTCATTCCCCAACTCTACCTCTGGCTCAGACCCCAACTCTACCTCTGGCTCATTCCCCAACTCTACCTCTGGCTCAGACCCCAACTCTACCTCTGGCTCAGACCCCAACTCTACCTCTGACTCAGACCCTAACTCTACCTCTGGCTCAGACCCTAACTCTACCTCTGACTCAGACCCTAACTCTACCTCTGGCTCAGACCCCAACTCTACCTCTGGCTCAGACCCCAACTCTACCTCTGGCTCATTCCCTAACTCTACCTCTGACTCAGACCCCAACTCTACCTCTGACTCAGACCCCAACTCTACCTCTGACTCAGACCCCAACTCTACCTCTGGTTCATTCCCCAACTCTACCTCTGGCTCAGACCCCAACTCTACCTCTGGCTCATTCCCCAACTCTACCTCTGGCTCAGACCCCAACTCTACCTCTGGTTCATTCCCTAACTCTACCTCTGGCTCAGACCCCAACTCTACCTCTGGCTCAGACCCCAACTCTACCTCTGACTCAGACCCTAACTCTACCTCTGACTCAGACCCTAACTCTACCTCTGGCTCAGACCCCAACTCTACCTCTGACTCAGACCCTAACTCTACCTCTGACTCAGACCCTAACTCTACCTCTGGCTCAGACCCCAACTCTACCTCTGGCTCATTCCCCAACTCTACCTCTGGCTCATTCCCCAACTCTACCTCTGGCTCAGACCCCAACTCTACCTCTGGTTCATTCCCTAACTCTACCTCTGGCTCAGACCCCAACTCTACCTCTGGCTCAGACCCCAACTCTACCTCTGGCTCAGACCCCAACTCTACCTCTGGCTCATTCCCCAACTCTACCTCTGGCTCAGACCCCAACTCTACCTCTGGCTCATTCCCCAACTCTACCTCTGACTCAGACCCTAACTCTACCTCTGGCTCATTCCCCAACTCTACCTCTGGCTCAGACCCCAACTCTACCTCTGGTTCATTCCCTAACTCTACCTCTGGCTCAGACCCTAACTCTACCTCTGGCTCAGACCCCAACTCTACCTCTGACTCAGACCCTAACTCTACCTCTGACTCAGACCCTAACTCTACCTCTGACTCAGACCCCAACTCTACCTCTGACTCAGACCCCAACTCTACCTCTGACTCAGACCCTAACTCTACCTCTGACTCAGACCCTAACTCTACCTCTGACTCAGACCCCAACTCTACCTCTGACTCAGACCCTAACTCTACCTCTGACTCAGACCCTAACTCTACCTCTGACTCAGACCCCAACTCTACCTCTGACTCAGACCCTAACTCTACCTCTGACTCAGACCCTAACTCTACCTCTGACTCAGACCCTAACTCTACCTCTGGCTCAGACCCTAACTCTACCTCTGACTCAGACCCTAACTCTACCTCTGACTCAGACCCCAACTCTACCTCTGGCTCAGACCCCAACTCTACCTCTGACTCAGACCCCAACTCTACCTCTGGCTCAGACCCTAACTCTACCTCTGGCTCAGACCCTAACTCTACCTCTGACTCAGACCCCAACTCTACCTCTGGCTCAGACCCTAACTCTACCTCTGACTCAGACCCTAACTCTACCTCTGACTCAGACCCTAACTCTACCTCTGACTCAGACCCCAACTCTACCTCTGACTCAGACCCTAACTCTACCTCTGACTCAGACCCTAACTCTACCTCTGGCTCAGACCCTAACTCTACCTCTGACTCAGACCCCAACTCTACCTCTGACTCAGACCCTAACTCTACCTCTGACTCAGACCCCAACTCTACCTCTGACTCAGACCCTAACTCTACCTCTGACTCAGACCCTAACTCTACCTCTGACTCAGACCCCAACTCTACCTCTGACTCAGACCCTAACTCTACCTCTGGTTCATTCCCCAACTCTACCTCTGACTCAGACCCTAACTCTACCTCTGACTCAGACCCTAACTCTACCTCTGACTCAGACCCTAACTCTACCTCTGGTTCATTCCCTAACTCTACCTCTGACTCAGACCCTAACTCTACCTCTGGCTCAGACCCCAACTCTACCTCTGGCTCAGACCCTAACTCTACCTCTGGCTCAGACCCTAACTCTACCTCTGACTCAGACCCTAACTCTACCTCTGGCTCAGACCCCAACTCTACCTCTGGTTCATTCCCCAACTCTACCTCTGGCTCAGACCCCAACTCTACCTCTGGCTCATTCCCCAACTCTACCTCTGGCTCAGACCCCAACTCTACCTCTGGCTCAGACCCCAACTCTACCTCTGACTCAGACCCTAACTCTACCTCTGGCTCAGACCCTAACTCTACCTCTGACTCAGACCCTAACTCTACCTCTGGCTCAGACCCCAACTCTACCTCTGGCTCAGACCCCAACTCTACCTCTGGCTCATTCCCTAACTCTACCTCTGACTCAGACCCCAACTCTACCTCTGACTCAGACCCCAACTCTACCTCTGACTCAGACCCCAACTCTACCTCTGGTTCATTCCCCAACTCTACCTCTGGCTCAGACCCCAACTCTACCTCTGGCTCATTCCCCAACTCTACCTCTGGCTCAGACCCCAACTCTACCTCTGGTTCATTCCCTAACTCTACCTCTGGCTCAGACCCCAACTCTACCTCTGGCTCAGACCCCAACTCTACCTCTGACTCAGACCCTAACTCTACCTCTGACTCAGACCCTAACTCTACCTCTGGCTCAGACCCCAACTCTACCTCTGACTCAGACCCTAACTCTACCTCTGACTCAGACCCTAACTCTACCTCTGGCTCAGACCCCAACTCTACCTCTGGCTCATTCCCCAACTCTACCTCTGGCTCATTCCCCAACTCTACCTCTGGCTCAGACCCCAACTCTACCTCTGGTTCATTCCCTAACTCTACCTCTGGCTCAGACCCCAACTCTACCTCTGGCTCAGACCCCAACTCTACCTCTGGCTCAGACCCCAACTCTACCTCTGGCTCATTCCCCAACTCTACCTCTGGCTCAGACCCCAACTCTACCTCTGGCTCATTCCCCAACTCTACCTCTGACTCAGACCCTAACTCTACCTCTGGCTCATTCCCCAACTCTACCTCTGGCTCAGACCCCAACTCTACCTCTGGTTCATTCCCTAACTCTACCTCTGGCTCAGACCCTAACTCTACCTCTGGCTCAGACCCCAACTCTACCTCTGACTCAGACCCTAACTCTACCTCTGACTCAGACCCTAACTCTACCTCTGACTCAGACCCCAACTCTACCTCTGACTCAGACCCCAACTCTACCTCTGACTCAGACCCTAACTCTACCTCTGACTCAGACCCTAACTCTACCTCTGACTCAGACCCCAACTCTACCTCTGACT
This sequence comes from Oncorhynchus mykiss, assembly GCF_057628025.1. Taxonomy (NCBI): domain Eukaryota; kingdom Metazoa; phylum Chordata; class Actinopteri; order Salmoniformes; family Salmonidae; genus Oncorhynchus; species Oncorhynchus mykiss. The sequence goes on from NW_028322092.1 coordinate 866,244, forward strand.
CAGACCCTAACTCTACCTCTGACTCAGACCCTAACTCTACCTCTGACTCAGACCCCAACTCTACCTCTGACTCAGACCCTAACTCTACCTCTGACTCAGACCCTAACTCTACCTCTGACTCAGACCCTAACTCTACCTCTGGCTCAGACCCTAACTCTACCTCTGACTCAGACCCTAACTCTACCTCTGACTCAGACCCCAACTCTACCTCTGGCTCAGACCCCAACTCTACCTCTGGTTCATTCCCTAACTCTACCTCTGGCTCAGACCCCAACTCTACCTCTGACTCAGACCCCAACTCTACCTCTGGCTCAGACCCCAACTCTACCTCTGGCTCAGACCCCAACTCTACCTCTGGTTCATTCCCTAACTCTACCTCTGGCTCAGACCCCAACTCTACCTCTGGCTCAGACCCTAACTCTACCTCTGACTCATTCCCTAACTCTACCTCTGACTCAGACCCCAACTCTACCTCTGGCTCAGACCCCAACTCTACCTCTGGCTCATTCCCTAACTCTACCTCTGGCTCAGACCCCAACTCTACCTCTGGCTCAGACCCCAACTCTACCTCTGACTCAGACCCTAACTCTACCTCTGACTCAGACCCCAACTCTACCTCTGACTCAGACCCTAACTCTACCTCTGACTCAGACCCTAACTCTACCTCTGACTCAGACCCCAACTCTACCTCTGACTCAGACCCTAACTCTACCTCTGACTCAGACCCCAACTCTACCTCTGGCTCAGACCCTAACTCTACCTCTGACTCAGACCCTAACTCTACCTCTGGCTCAGACCCCAACTCTACCTCTGGCTCAGACCCTAACTCTACCTCTGGCTCATTCCCTAACTCTACCTCTGACTCAGACCCTAACTCTACCTCTGGCTCATTCCCTAACTCTACCTCTGGCTCATTCCCTAACTCTACCTCTGGCTCAGACCCTAACTCTACCTCTGACTCAGACCCTAACTCTACCTCTGACTCAGACCCCAACTCTACCTCTGGCTCAGACCCTAACTCTACCTCTGGCTCATTCCCTAACTCTACCTCTGACTCAGACCCTAACTCTACCTCTGACTCAGACCCCAACTCTACCTCTGGCTCATTCCCTAACTCTACCTCTGGCTCATTCCCTAACTCTACCTCTGGTTCATTCCCTAACTCTACCTCTGACTCAGACCCCAACTCTACCTCTGACTCAGACCCCAACTCTACCTCTGGCTCATTCCCTAACTCTACCTCTGGCTCAGACCCCAACTCTACCTCTGACTCAGACCCTAACTCTACCTCTGGCTCAGACCCCAACTCTACCTCTGACTCAGACCCTAACTCTACCTCTGGCTCAGACCCCAACTCTACCTCTGGCTCATTCCCTAACTCTACCTCTGGCTCAGACCCTAACTCTACCTCTGACTCAGACCCCAACTCTACCTCTGGCTCAGACCCCAACTCTACCTCTGGCTCAGACCCCAACTCTACCTCTGACTCAGACCCCAACTCTACCTCTGACTCAGACCCCAACTCTACCTCTGGCTCATTCCCTAACTCTACCTCTGACTCAGACCCCAACTCTACCTCTGGTTCATTCCCTAACTCTACCTCTGGCTCAGACCCTAACTCTACCTCTGGCTCAGACCCCAACTCTACCTCTGACTCAGACCCCAACTCTACCTCTGGCTCAGACCCTAACTCTACCTCTGACTCAGACCCCAACTCTACCTCTGACTCAGACCCCAACTCTACCTCTGGCTCAGACCCTAACTCTACCTCTGACTCAGACCCCAACTCTACCTCTGGCTCAGACCCTAACTCTACCTCTGACTCAGACCCCAACTCTACCTCTGACTCAGACCCCAACTCTACCTCTGGCTCAGACCCTAACTCTACCTCTGACTCAGACCCCAACTCTACCTCTGGCTCAGACCCCAACTCTACCTCTGACTCAGACCCTAACTCTACCTCTGACTCAGACCCTAACTCTACCTCTGACTCAGACCCCAACTCTACCTCTGGCTCAGACCCTAACTCAACCTCTGACTCAGACCCTAACTCTACCTCTGACTCAGACCCCAACTCTACCTCTGACTCAGACCCTAACTCTACCTCTGACTCAGACCCTAACTCTACCTCTGACTCAGACCCTAACTCTACCTCTGACTCAGACCCCAACTCTACCTCTGGCTCAGACCCTAACTCTACCTCTGACTCAGACCCCAACTCTACCTCTGGCTCAGACCCCAACTCTACCTCTGACTCAGACCCTAACTCTACCTCTGACTCAGACCCCAACTCTACCTCTGACTCAGACCCCAACTCTACCTCTGACTCAGACCCCAACTCTACCTCTGACTCAGACCCTAACTCTACCTCTGGCTCATTCCCTAACTCTACCTCTGGCTCAGACCCTAACTCTACCTCTGGCTCATTCCCTAACTCTACCTCTGGCTCAGACCCTAACTCTACCTCTGGCTCAGACCCTAACTCTACCTCTGGCTCATTCCCTAACTCTACCTCTGGCTCAGACCCCAACTCTACCTCTGGCTCAGACCCTAACTCTACCTCTGGCTCATTCCCTAACTCTACCTCTGGCTCAGACCCCAACTCTACCTCTGGTTCAGACCCCAACTCTACCTCTGACTCAGACCCCAACTCTACTTCTGACTCAGACCCCAACTCTACCTCTGACTCAGACCCCAACTCTACCTCTGACTCAGACCCCAACTCTACCTCTGACTCAGACCCCAACTCTACCTCTGACTCAGACCCCAACTCTACCTCTGACTCAGACCCTAACTCTACCTCTGACTCAGACCCTAACTCTACCTCTGACTCAGACCCTAACTCTACCTCTGGCTCAGACCCTAACTCTACCTCTGGCTCAGACCCCAACTCTACCTCTGACTCAGACCCTAACTCTACCTCTGACTCAGACCCCAACTCTACCTCTGGCTCAGACCCTAACTCTACCTCTGACTCAGACCCCAACTCTACCTCTGACTCAGACCCCAACTCTACTTCTGACTCAGACCCCAACTCTACCTCTGACTCAGACCCCAACTCTACCTCTGACTCAGACCCCAACTCTACCTCTGACTCAGACCCCAACTCTACCTCTGACTCAGACCCTAACTCTACCTCTGACTCAGACCCTAACTCTACCTCTGACTCAGACCCTAACTCTACCTCTGGCTCAGACCCTAACTCTACCTCTGGCTCAGACCCCAACTCTACCTCTGACTCAGACCCTAACTCTACCTCTGACTCAGACCCCAACTCTACCTCTGGCTCAGACCCTAACTCTACCTCTGACTCAGACCCCAACTCTACCTCTGACTCAGACCCCAACTCTACCTCTGACTCAGACCCCAACTCTACCTCTGACTCAGACCCCAACTCTACCTCTGACTCAGACCCCAACTCTACCTCTGACTCAGACCCCAACTCTACCTCTGACTCAGACCCCAACTCTACCTCTGACTCAGACCCCAACTCTACCTCTGACTCAGAGCCCAACTCTACCTCTGACTCAGACCCTAACTCTTTCTACCTCTGACCCATGTCTGCTTCCTAAACTGTACATTCAGAATAGGTGAAAAGGATGTTAGCGCATATCTCATAAGCAGTATGATTCACTGATTACCATGATTATAAACCAGTCCAACTAACTCTAAGGTTCTATTATCTGGGGGGGGGGGGGGGACACACCTCCCACAGTCTGATGAGGCAGTATAGAGAGTTCCTCCATATTGATGTTCATATTGATGGTCCTCCATATTGATGTTCCTCCATATTGATGTTCCTCCATGTTGATGTTCCTCCATATTGATGTTCCTCCATATTGATGTTCCTCCATATTGATGTTCCTCCATATTGATGTTCATATTGATGTTCATATTGATGTTCCTCCATATTGATGTTCCTCCATATTGATGTTCCTCCATATTGATGTTCATATTGATGTTCATATTGATGTTCCTCCATCTTGATGTTCATATTGATGGTCCTCCATATTGATGTTCCTCCATATTGATGTTCCTCCATGTTGATGTTCATATTGATGTTCCTCCATGTTGATGTTCATATTGATGTTCCTCCATGTTGATGTTCCTCCATATTGATGTTCCTCCATATTGATGTTCATATTGATGTTCCTCCATATTGATGTTCCTCCATATTGATGTTCATATTGATGTTCCTCCATATTGATGTTCCTCCATATTGATGTTCCTCCATGTTGATGTTCATATTGATGTTCCTCCATATTGATGTTCATATTGATGTTCCTCCATATTGATGTTCCTCCATATTGATGTTCCTCCATATTGATGTTCATATTGATGGTCCTCCATATTGATGTTCCTCCATGTATTGATGTTCCTCCATATTGATGTTCCTTCATATTGATGTTCCTCCATTTTGCCGCCCTGACCATGAATTCCCCAACAGATCTGAAAAACAGTCTGTTGTGTTTTAACTGAAATATGTGGCATACTGTCTGGACTGGGCTGAAGGAGCAGCTAAATTACATGGCTTAATGTTGTGACTGTATTTAAATGAGATTACACACACTGCCAAGTTCACTCTCTGTGAATCGCTCTAGAATTACACATAGAACTGTACCACAACGAGCACACCTCCCAGAGTCTGATGAGGTAATATAGAGAGTACTGAACACACCTCCCCTAGTCTGATGAGGTAATATAGAGAGTACTGAACACACCTCCCATAGTCTCATGAGGGAATATAGAGAGTACTGAACACACCTCCCCTAGTCTGATGAGGTTATATAGAGAGTACTGAACACACCTCCCATAGTCTCATGAGGGAATATAGAGAGTACTGAACACACCTCCCCTAGTCTGATGAGGTTATATAGAGAGTACTGAACACACCTCCCCTAGTCTGATGAGGTAGTATAGAGAGTACTGAACACACCTCCCCTAGTCTGATGAGGTAGTATAGAGAGTACTGAACACACATCCCCTAGTCTGATGAGGTAATATAGAGAGTACTGAATACACCTCCCCTAGTCTGATGAGGTAATATAGAGAGTACTGAACACACCTCCCCTAGTCTGATGAGGTCATATAGAGAGTACTGAACACACCTCCCATAGTCTGATGAGGTAATATAGAGAGTACTGAATACACCTCCCCTAGTCTGATGAGGTACTATAGAGAGTACTGAACACACCTCCCCTAGTCTGAGGAGGTACTATAGAGAGTACTGAACACACCTCCCATAGTCTGAGGAGGTCATTGGAGGTAATACACCCAGGTATATGTGTAAATACACCCACGTATATGTGTAAATACACCCACGTATATGTGTAAATACACCCAGGTATATGTGTAAATACACCCACGTATATGTGTAAATACACCCACGTATATGTGTAAATACACCCAGGTATATGTGTAAATACACCCACGTATATGTGTAAATACACCCACGTATGTGTAAATATAATTGAAAGTGTATAATTGTTGTTTAAAAAAACTACAGCGTCATTTAATTTCCACTTGAACACATACTCTCACTCTGAATTCTAAGGAGCTTCAGGCGGTGCTGAGATTGACAGGATGTCTTGTCCAGTCTCTGTAGTGAACATGAGATGTGAAGGAGAAAGGAGGAAGAAGAGGAGGATGAAGATATGCTGTATTCCTGGGAGAGACAGGAGGAGGAGGAGGAGGTACTGTATTCCTGGGAGAGACAGGAGGAGCAGGAGGTGCTGTATTCCTGGGAGAGACAGGAGGAGGGAGGAGGAGGTACTGTATTCCTGGGAGAGACAGGAGGAGGAGGAGGGGGTACTGTATTCCTGGGAGAGACAAGGGAAGGAAGGAAGAAGAGGATGATGAAGATATGCTGTAATTCTGGCATAGACAGGAAGAGCATGAGGTCTCAGTATAATTTTGTTGGTGAAGAATAACAGAGCTTACTTCTCTCTGGAGAGGCCTAAGGAATTAATTGTATTCTTCTTCCACTTACCAGCTCACACACGCACGCAAGCATAAACACATGCACAACACACACACACACACACACACACACACACACACACACACACACACACACACACACACACACACACACACACACACACACACACACACACACACACACACACACACACACACAAACACACACACACAAACACACACACACACACACACACACACACACACAACTTTATGATTGATGTTGTGAGGTTCTGGGTTGAGAGGAGATTAGATGTGACTGGAGATGATCTGTAGAGACCGTCGGGGGAGAGGAGTGCAGGCAGTAGAGACTGTCAGGCAGAGATGTGTGTTGACACGGAGGGGAACTGGCTGATTGAACAATGAGGAAACAACTGAGTCACAAATCACACACTCTGATCGTCCTCTCCTCCTCTCCCTGATGCTCCTTTCAAGGGACTGAGAAGAGAAGAGAAGAGAGGAGATGACAGGAGAAGAGAGGTGAAGACAGGAGAAGAGAGGAGAAGACAAGAGAAGAGAGGTGAAGACAGGAGAAGACAGGAGAAGAGAGGAGAAGAAAGGAGAGGAGTGGAGAGAAGAGAAGAGAGGAGGAGAGGAGAAGAAAAGAAAGGAGAGGAGAGGAGTGGAGAGAAAACAAGAGAAGAGAGGTGAAGACAGGAGAAGACAGGAGAAGAGAGGAGAAGAGAGAAGAGGAGAGGAGAAGAGGAGAAGAGAAGATAAGAGAAGAAAGGAGAGGAGAGGAGAGGAGAGGAGAAGAGAAGAAAGGAGAAGAGTGGAGAGAAGACAAGAGAAGAGAGGAGGAGAGGAGAAGAGAGGAGAAGGGGAGAGGAGAGGAGGGGTGGGGTGGAGAGAGCAGAGGTGGAGAGGAGAGGAGAGGTGGGGTGGGGTGGAGAGGCAAACAGAGGAGAGGAGAGCAGGGGTGGGGTGGAGAGACCAGAGGTGGAGAGGAGAGGAGAGGAGAGGTGGAGAGGAGAGGAGAGGTGGAGAGGAGAGGAGAGGAGAGGAGAGGTGGGGTGGAGAGGAGAGGAGAGGACCGGGCTGTTATCTATCCTCTGTCTCCATCATAGTGGACCAGCTGTTATCTATCCTCTGTCTCCATCATAGTGGACCAGGGTTGACCTGTATGATACATCAGCTGTTATCTATCCTCTGTCTCCATCATAGTGGACCAGCTGTTATCTATCCTCTGTCTCCATCATAGTGGACCAGGGTTGATCTGTACGATACATCAGCTGTTATCTATCCTCTGTCTCCATCACAGTGGACCAGGGTTGATCTGTACAACCATCAGCTGTTATCTATCCTCTGTCTCCATCATAGTGGACCAGCTGTTGTCTATCCTCTGTCTCCATCATAGTGGACTGTCTAACTGTCTGTCTACCTGTCTGCCTGCTGTGTGAGGCACAGTTTACCTGTCTGTCTACCTGTCTGCTGTCTGAGTCCCAGCTACCCCCATGTGAAAAGGGATGTTGTTTTCTCTACAGAGAGCCCTGTCCTCTCCAGACACAGTTCTATAGAAGAGGGATGTTGTTTTCTCTACAGAGAGCCCTGTCCTCTCCAGACACAGTTCTATAGAAGAGGGATGTTGTTGTCTCTACAGAGAGCCCTGTCCTCTCCAGACACAGTTCTATAGAAGAGGGATGTTGTTGTCTCTACAGAGAGCCCTGTCCTCTCCAGACACAGTTCTATAGAAGAGGGATGTTGTTGTCTCTATAGAGAGCCCTGTCCTCTCCAGACACAGGTCTGCAGAAGAGGGATGTTGTTGTCTCTACAGAGAGCCCTGTCCTCTCCAGACACAGTTCTATAGAAGAGGGATGTTGTTGTCTCTACAGAGAGCCCTGTCCTCTCCAGAAGAGGGATGTTGTTGTCTCTACAGAGAGCCCTGTCCTCTCCAGACACAGTTCTATAGAAGAGGGATGTTGTTGTCTCTACAGAGAGCCCTGTCCTCTCCAGACACAGTTCTATAGAAGAGGGATGTTGTTTTCTCTACAGAGAGTCCTGTCCTCTCCAGACACAGGTCTGCAGAAGAGGGATGTTGTTTTCTCTACAGAGAGCCCTGTCCTCTCCAGACACAGGTCTGCAGAAGAGGGATTTATGGAGGAGAATCAACAAGGATTACATGAAATGCACCTTTTATATTGGAAATGGAAACTAAAGCTGTTTCCTTGGATTATAGGGTGTCTCCCACCTCCACAGAGAACTCAACACACACACACACACACACGTACACGTATGTGAGGTGTGAATTGAGGTGTGAATTGTCTGTGGAACCGTGTCTGAGCTTCCTGAATGTCTCTGATAGCCCTGAGGTCAAACCGATTCCCTCAGACGTGGTTGTTATTAGAACCTGCACTTTAGACACATAACAGTCACCCTGAACACCTCCTACAGTCGTTAGACAGGCTGACGGACATCACTGGACCTGACTGGAGGAGGGAGGGAGGGAGGGAGGGAGGGAGGGAGGGAGGGAGGGAGGGAGGGACAGACAGACAGACAGACAGACAGACAGACAGACAGACAGACAGACAGACAGACAGACAGACACAGACAGCTCAATCCAAACGTACAACTAAACTGATTGCAGCACTAACACAAAACTAGAGGAGACAAGAGGAAAAGGGAGGGAGGGAGAGACAGACAGACAGACAGACAGACAGACAGACAGACAGACAGACAGACAGCTCAATCCAAACGTACAACTAAACTGATTGCAGCACTAACACAAAACTAGAGGAGACAAGAGGAAAAGGGAGGGAGGGAGGGAGAGACAGAGAGACAGACAGACAGACAGACAGACAGACAGACAGACAGCTCAATCCAAACGTACAACTAAACTGATTGCAGCACTAACACAAAACTAGAGGAGACAAGAGGAAAAGGGAGAAGGGAGGGAGCATGTTTTCCTGCCATATATTAAAGGAACTGGGATTCAATAGAAAAATATACCACTTTCATCTGAGGGAGACAAAAACTGGACAGCTGCTCCAAACAGGTGGCAAAATAAATGGGAAGAGATTTACTGATTCCACATGGTTCATGACCTGGTACCAATGGGATGGGCTGAGAGGGTGGTCTCTGTGATGTACTGATTCCACATGGTTCATGACCTGGTACCAATGGGATGGGCTGAGAGGGTGGTCTCTGTGATGTACTGATTCCACATGGTTCATGACCTGGTACCAATGGGATGGGCTGAGAGGGTGGTCTCTGTGATGTACTGATTCCACATGGTTCATGACCTGGTACCAATGGGATGGGCTGAGAGGGTGGTCTCTGTGATGTACTGATTCCACATGGTTCATGACCTGGTACCAATGGGATGGGCTGAGAGGGTGGTCTCTGTGATGTACTGATTCCACATGGTTCATGACCTGGTACCAATGGGATGGGCTGAGAGGGTGGTCTCTGTGATGTACTGATTCCACATGGTTCATGACCTGGTACCAATGGGATGGGCTGAGAGGGTGGTCTCTGTGATGTACTGATTCCACATGGTTCATGACCTGGTACCAATGGGATGGGCTGAGAGGGTGGTCTCTGTGATGTACTGATTCCACATGGTTCATGACCTGGTACCAATGGGATGGGCTGAGAGGGTGGTCTCTGTGATGTACTGATTCCACATGGTTCATGACCTGGTACCAATGGGATGGGCTGAGAGGGTGGTCTCTGTGATGTACTGATTCCACATGGTTCATGACCTGGTACCAATGGGATGGGCTGAGAGGGTGGTCTCTGTGATGTACTGATTCCACATGGTTCATGACCTGGTACCAATGGGATGGGCAGAGAGGGTGGTCTATGGTGATAGGTGGGATGGGCTGAGAGGGTGGTCTATGGTGATAGGTGGGATGGGCTGAGAGGGTGGTCTATGGTGATAGATGAGATGGGCTGAGAGGGTGGTCTATGGTGATAGGTGGGATGGGCTGAGAGGGTGGTCTATGGTGATAGATGGGATGGGCTGAGAGGGTGGTCTATGGTGATAGATGGGATGGGCTGAGAGGGTGGTCTATGGTGATAGGTGGGATGGGCTGAGAGGGTGGTCTATGGTGATAGATGGGGTTACCTGAGAGGGTGGTCTATGGTGATAGATGGGGTGAGCTGAGAGGGTGGTCTATGGTGATAGGTGGGATGGGCTGAGAGGGTGGTCTATGGTGATAGATGGGATGGGCTGAGAGGGTGGTCTATGGTGGTAGATGGGATGGGCTGAGAGGGAGGTCTATGGTGGTAGATGGGATGGGCTGAGAGGGAGGTCTGTGGTGATAGGTGGGATGGGCTGAGAGGGTGGTCTATGGTGATAGATGGGATGGGCTGAGAGGGTGGTCTATGGTGGTAGATGGGATGGGCTGAGAGGGAGGTCTATGGTGATAGGTGGGATGGGCTGAGAGGGTGGTCTATGGTGATAGATGGGATGGGCTGAGAGGGTGGTCGGTGGTGATAGATGGGATGGGCTGAGAGGGTGGTCTATGGTGATAGGTGGGATGGGCTGAGAGGGTGGTCTATGGTGATAAACACCCAGCAGCCCTTCATAAACACCCAGCAGCCCTCCATAAACACCCAGCAGCCCTTCATAAACACCCAGCAGCCCTTCATAAACACCCAGCACCCCTCCATAAACACCTAGCAGCCCTCCCAGCCCTCCATAACCACCCAGCAGCCCTCCATAAACACCCAGCAGCCCTTCATAAACACCCAGCAGCCCTTCATAAACACCTAGCAGCCCTCCATAAACACCTAGCAGCCCTCCATAAAAACCCAGCAGCCCTCCATAAACACCCAGCATCCCTCCATAAACACCTAGCAGCCCTCCATAAACACCCAGCAGCCCTCCATAAACACCCAGCAGCCCTCCATAAACACCCAGCGGCCCTCCATAAACACCTAGCAGCCTTTCATAAACACCCAGCAGCCCTCCATAAACACCCAGCAGCCCTTCATAAACACCCAGCAGTCCTTCATAAACACCCAGCAGCCCTCCATAAACACCCAGCAGCCCTCCATAAACACCCAGCAGCCCTCCATAAACACCCAGCAGCCCTCCATAAACACCTAGCATTCCTCCATAAACACCCAGCAGCCCTTCATAAACACCCAGCAGCCCTCCATAAACACCCAGCAGCCCTCCATAAACACCCAGCAGCCCTCCATAAACACCCAGCAGCCCTCCATAAACACCCAGCAGCCCTCCATAAACACCCAGCAGCCCTCCATAAACACCCAGCAGCCCTCCATAAACACCCAGCAGCCCTCCATAAACACCCAGCAGCCCTCCATAAACACCCAGCAGCCCTCCATAAACACCCAGCAGACCTCCATAAACACCTAGCATTCCTCCATAAACACCCAGCAGCCCTTCATAAACACCCAGCAGCCCTCCATAAACACCCAGCAGCCCTCCATAAACACCCAGCAGCCCTCCCAGCCCTAAATAAACACCCAGCAGCCCTCCATAAACACCTAGCAGCCCTCCATAAACACCCAGCAGCCCTCCATAAACACCTAGCAGCCCTCCATAAACACCCAGCAGCCCTCCATAAACATCCAGCAGCCCTCAATAAACACCTAGCAGCCCTCCATAAAAACCCAGCAGCCCTCCATAAACACCCAGCAGCCCTTCATAAACACCCAGCAGCCCTCCATAAACACCTAGCAGCCCTCCATAAAAACCCAGCAGCCCTCCATAAACACCCAGCAGCCCTTCATAAACACCCAGCAGCCCTCCATAAACACCCAGCAGCCCTTCATAAACACCCAGAAGCCCTCCATAAACACCCAGCAGCCCTCCATAAACACCCAGCATCCCTCCATAAACACCCAGCAGCCCTCCATAAACACCCAGCAGCCCTCCATAAACACCCAGCAGCCCTCCATAAACACCTAGCAGCCCTTCATAAACACCTAGCAGCCCTCCATAAACACCCAGCAGCCCTCCATAAACACCCAGCAGCCCTCCATAAACACCCAGCCCTCCATAAACACCTAGCAGCCCTCCATAAACACCTAGCAGCCCTTCATAAACACCTAGCAGCCCTTAATAAACACCCAGCAGCCCTCCATAAACACCCAGCAGCCCTCCATAAACACCCAGCAGCCCTCCATAAACACCCAGCCCTCCATAAACACCTAGCAGCCCTTCATAAACACCCAACAGCCCTCCATAAACACCCAGCAGCCCTCCCAGCCCTACATAAACACCCTGCAGCCCTCCAAGCCCTCCATAAACATCCAGCAGCCCTCCATAAACACTTAGCAGCCCTCCATAAACATCCAGCAGCCCTCCATAAACATCCAGCAGCCCTTCATAAACACCCAGCAGCCCTTCATAAACACCCAGCAGCCCTTCATAAACACCCAGCAGCCCTCCATAAACATCCAGCAGCCCTCCATAAACACCTAGCAGCCCTCCATAAACATCCAGCAGCCCTCCATAAACATCCAGCAGCCCTCCATAAACACCCAGCAGCCCTCCATAAACATCCAGCAGCCCTCCATAAACACCTAGCAGCCCTCCATAAACACCTAGCAGCCCTCCATGAACATCCAGCAGCCCTCCATAAACACCTAGCAGCCCTCCATAAACACCCAGCAGCCCTCCATAAACACCCAGCAGCCCTCCATGAACACCTAGCAGCCCTCCATAAACACCCAGCAGCCCTCCATGAACATCCAGCAGCCCTCCATAAACACCTAGCAGCCCTCCATGAACACCCAGCAGTGGAATAGAACATGAACCCCAGTTAGACATACAGAACAGAGCTGGAATAGAACATGAACCCCAGTTAGAGACAGAACAGAGCTGGAATAGAACATGAACCCCAGTTAGAGACAGAACAGAGCTGGAATAGAACATGAACCCCAGTTAGAGACAGAACAGAGCTGGAATAGAACATGAACCCCAGTTAGAGACAGAACAGAGCTGGAATAGAACATGAACCCCAGTTAGAGACAGAACATAGCTGGAATAGAACAAACATCTCAGTTAGAGACAGAACAGAGCTGGAATAGAACATGAATCCCAGTTAGAGACAGAACAGAGCTGGAATAGAACAAACATCTCAGTTAGAGACAGAACAGAGCTGGAATAGAACATGAACCCCAGTTAGAGACAGAACAGAGCTGGAATAGAACATGAACCCCAGTTAGACATACAGATCAGAGCTGGAATAGAACATGAACCCCAGTTAGAGACAGAACAGAGCTGGAATAGAACATGAACACCAGTTAGAGACAGAACAGAGCTGGAATAGAACATGAACCCCAGTTAGAGACAGAACAGAGCTGGAATAGAACATGAACCCCAGTTAGATACAGAACATAGCTGGAATAGAACATGAACCCCAGTTAGAGACAGAACAGAGGTGGAATAGGAGCCATGTTACTGTAAGGAGAGATTTATGCAGGTAGCCAGGGAGGAATGAGATGACTAAGGAATATCACTGGGGGCGATTTAACTCCTGAAACTAAATTAAACAAATACATCACTCTGGAACCAGGGGATGTTTGTTTATAATGAAAATAACATGCATTTCCCATCCATCCATTACCAGGATGTTAAACAGGCTGGACAAGAGGACTAGAGGACCAGAGGATTAGAGGACCAGAGGACTAGAGGACCAGAGGACTAGAGGACCAGAGGACTAGAGGACCAGAGGACCAGAGGGCCAGAGGACCAGAGGACCAGAGGACCAGAGGACCGGAGGATTAGAGGACCAGAGGACCAGAGTGAGAGTTCAGAGCGGCAAGCAGGGTGTGGGAGAGGGCAGCTAAACATACACACTCACGCAGGCACACACACATATACACACACACACTCTCGCAGGCACACAAACATCTAAAACACACACACACAAACTCAGGCAGGCACACACACATATACACACTCACGCAGGCACACAAACATCTAAAACACACTCACGCACGCACGCACACACACATACACACACACACACACACACACACATACGCCCACACACACGGCTTGCAAGGGTTGTATCTAAATGCAGTGCCCAGGATCCCTCCTCTGATCACAGCAGAACATATAGACAGAACACGCGGGACGGGAGGAGAGGAATTCCCTCTCTCTCTGTTAATAGAAACATTTACATCTTACTAAGAGTTGGCAGGTGTGACCCCGGCGTTGTGGAGAGCAGACGCATGCCAGGCATCATTAGGCGCTGTGCCAAGCCACTTGGCTGCCAGCCTGTTCCTGCTCCTCCTCCCGAGCTGCTCTGTTCTGGAGCTGACTGGTTGGAGAGGAGAGGGAGACACAGACTGGTTCTGAGAGGGGCTCCAGTATGCGCTGTGGAGAGGTACAGTATCTCTCTCTCTGCCTGTCTCTGAGAGGGTCTCCAGTATGCACTGTGGGGAGGTCCAGTATCTCTATCTGCCTGTCTCTGAGAGGGTCTCCAGTATGCACTGTGGAGAGGTACAGTATCTCTCTCTCTGCCTGTCTCTGAGAGGGTCTCCAGTATGCACTGTGGGGAGGTCCAGTATCTCTATCTGCCTGTCTCTGAGCGGGGCTCCAGTATGCACTGTGGGGAGGTAGAGTATCTCTCTCTCTCTGCCTGTCTCTGAGAGGGGCTCCAGTATGCACTGTGGAGAGGTACAGTAAGGTACAGTATCTCTCTCTCTGCCTGTCTCTGAGAGGGGCTCCAGTATGCACTGTGGAGAGGTACAGTATCTCTCTCTGCCTGTCTCTGAGAGGGGCTCCAGTATGCACTGTGGAGAGGTCCAGTATCTCTATCTGCCTGTCTCTGAGAGGGGCTCCAGTATGCACTGTGGAGAGGTACAGTAAGGTACAGTATCTCTCTCTGCCTGTCTCTGAGAGGGGCTCCAGTATGCACTGTGGAGAGGTACAGTATCTCTCTCTCTGCCTGTCTCTGAGAGGGGCTCCAGTATGCACTGTGGAAAGGTACAGTATCTCTCTCTCTGCCTGTCTCTGAGAGGGGCTCCAGTATGCACTGTGGAGAGGTACAGTATCTCTATCTGCCTGTCTCTGAGAGGGGCTCCAGTATGCACTGTGGAGAGGTACAGTATCTCTCTCTCTGTCCCTACATGTTCTTCAGATGGATACTACTCAGATAAAGAGGAGAACGAGAAGGGGGCAGAAGGGGGGAGAAGGAGGCAGAAGGGGGGAGAAGGAGGCAGAAGGGGGGAGAAGGGGGCAGAAGGGGGAGAAGGGGGAGAAGGAGGCAGAAGGGGGCAGAAGGGGGTGAAGGGGGGAGAAGGGGGACAAGGAGGCAGAAGGGGTAGAAGGGTGGAGAAGGAGGCAGAAGGGGTAGAAGGGGGTGAAGGGGGGAGAAGGGGGCAGAAGGGGGGAGAAGGAGGCAGAAGGGGGGAGAAGGAGGCAGAAGGGGGGAGAAGGGGGGAGAAGGAGGCAGAAGGGGGGAGAAGGAGGCAGAAGGGGGGAAAAGGAGGCAGAAGGGGGCAGAAGGGGTAGAAGGGGGAAGAAGGGGTAGAAGGGGGAAGAAGGGGGAAGAAGGGGGAAGAAGGCGGAAGAAGGGGGTGAAGGGGGGAGAAGGAGGCAGAAGGGGTAGAAGGGGGTAGAAGGGGGTGAAGAGGGGAGAAGGGGGGAGAAGGGGACAGACAGGGAAATGGCTATGGGTGGGATGAGCCCCCTAAGTGACTCTCATCAATTCTATTCAAGAGGGTTTATTGTCTTGTCAGGAACTCAGCCTCCTCTGTGTTGCTCATGCCTTCCCCCGTTGTCCCGCCTCTGAGAAGCAGAGGTGTTGTGGTATTTACATCATATAGGTCTGATATCTGATTGGACGACACCTCCAGCACCCAATGTCACAGGAAGGCCAAAACGATCATCAAGGACAACAACCACCCGAGCCACTGCCTGTTCACCCTGCTATCATCCAGAAGGTGAGGTCAGTACAGGTGCATCAAAGCAGGGACCGAGAGACTGAAAAACAGCTTCTATCTCAAGGCCATCAGACTGCTGAACAGCCACCACTAACTCAGAGAGACTGAAAAACAGCTTATATCTCAAGGCCATCAGACTGTTAAACAGCCATCACTAACTCTCACTGAGACAATCAGGTAAGACACGGCCCAGTCTGAGCTGTAGAGGCAGGGGGACTCGTCTCCTCGTCTCACTGAGACAATCAGGTAAGACACGGCCCAGTCTGAGTTGTAGAGGCAGGGGGACTCGTCTCCTCGTCTCACTGAGACAATCAGGTAAGGATCGGCCCAGTCTGAGTTGTAGAGGCAAGGGGACTCGTCTCCTCGTCTCACTGAGACAATCAGGTAAGACACGGCCCAGTCTGAGTT